>NW_006287429.1:90158-92751 GCF_000327345.1 Myotis davidii | reverse complement strand
GGTACACTGGAATAAAACCCAAGAGCCAAGATATAAAGGAAGTGGGCTCTCCTGATGAGTATCAGCTTTCCTTCCAACCTATTCACAATGGTAGCCTAAGTGACCTTTCTAGAATAATTATCTGAGTATACTTTTAAAATTGTTCAGCAGTCCCCCACTGCTATTGGGATTGAGTTCAAACTCAGCATGTCAAGAAAATCCTTATGACTTGACCCCTGCTCACCTCTCCAGACTCATCTTTTACCCTCCATTTCACCTTATACTTTACATTCCAGAATGATGAGGCTCTTTTGGGTCCCCTAATATAACAACACTCTCCCTCTTTTCTCTGCCGTGGATATTCTTTTCACAATGGCCATTTTTCTTCATCTGGCTAAACCTACTCCTTCAGGTCTCTCCTTATATGTTAATCCTTCCATACCTCTCTGGCCAAGCTGTTCTAAGTCTGCATTGGTAACCTTCCTATGTGCTCTTAAAGCATCCTGATTTCTTGGTAACAGTCATCACATATCTAATTATTTATGTCTTTTAAAGAAATTATTTAATTTGTTCAATAATTTAAACGAATGCTTTATTTAATGTCTTTCTCCATTAGCCTAAGTTCTGTGAGATCAGTGAGCATGCATCTTGTTCACTGTTGTGTTCCCAATGCCTAGAAGAGAAACTAGCATAGAGTGGGCACTCACATATTTGTTGACTACATTCTTGACTAAATGCCCTCAGTGGGGCTTAAAGTGTATACACAAATAAGTAATATAGTTTGAAGACAGTATTCAGAAGACCAGAATTCTTTTTCAGCTTAATGAAAATGACCAAATCATTCAAAAGAGCAATCCTCATCTCTAAAGGAAAGAGCACAATTAATAGACCCCTTACTTGTAGGAATTTGTGAGAGCAGCAAGAAAAAAAATTATTTTCCTCAAGGATCTGAAGTAATATCATTTGGCTGCCAGGACTCCAAACTCTCCTGATCCTCTGACCTCACTGGCTACTCATTCTCAATCTCCTGTGCTGGTCCTTCCTCATGTTCTAGACCTCTAATGTTTGGATGTGTCCAGGCTTATTCCTTGGACTGCTTCTCTTCACTACCTGGAATTATTCCTATGTGATCTTATCTAATCTCATATTCTTTACATGTTAGTAAATTAATAACTCCTAAATTTATATCTCAATCAAATGCCAGACTTATATTTCCAAGAGCCTAATTGACTGCTTGGATGTTCAAACATAGCAAGTCTGAAACCAAAGCCCTAATCCTCCCCCAAACCCGCTCTTCTCTCAATCTCATCAAATGGCAACTCCTTCCTTTCATTTCTCAGGTCAAAATTTTTAAGAATCATCCTTGATTCCCACTGTTCTTTCACAATACAAAACCAATGTGTTAGCAAATTTTCTGGGCTATATCTTCAATGTATGTCTAAAATCTAACCAGTTCTCACCCCCTCCACTGCTATTACCCTGGTCCAAACCACCATCATCTAGCTCCTGGATGGCTGCAATAGCCTTCTAATCAAACTCCCTACTTGTACCCTTATCCCCCACCATGTAGCCTCAACTCAACAGCTAAAATGAGCTTTTAAAATATAAATCCAATATAGAATTACCATATGACCCAGCAATCCCACTCTTAGGCATACACTCAAGAGAAATGAAAACATGTTTCCACAAAAAAACCTGTTCACAAATGCTTATAGCAGCATTATTCCCAATAGCCAACAGGCCAAATGTCCATCAATGGATGAATGGATAAATGAAATATGGTCTATATATAAATTGAAATATTATCAACAGTAAGAAGGAATGAAGTTCTAATACATGCTACAACATGGATGAACATTGAAAAATTATGTTAATTTAAAGAAGCCAGACATAAATGGCCACATTTCATTGACTCCATTTATACAAAATGTCCAGAATAGACAAATTCATAGAGAATGAAAGCAGGTTAGGGGCTTGGAGAAATGTGGAATGACTGCTTAATAGGTCCAGGGTTTCTTCTTGGATTGATGAAAATGTTCTAAAATACATACTTTTAAAATGTTAAAGTTACTGATTTTATACTATGTGAATTTTACTTCAATTTAGAAAAAGAAAAAAATAGTATCAGTCATTCAAAGCCCTCCATATCACTTGGAGTAAATGACAGAGTCCTTACAGTATCAACAAAGTCTTAAATGATCTGCTTTTCACCCTATCTCTGTCTTCATATCCTACCCTTTCCCCCTTCTAATGCAGTTCCAGACTACTCTAACATGCCAAACACAAACTCACCTTAGATCTTTATAGCTTTTGCTTTCTCTGCTTAGAATGCTTTTCCCCCAGATACTCTCAGGGTTTGCTCCCTCATTTGCTTCACATCTTTGTTCAAATGTTACCTTATTAAGACTTTTCCCTGGATGTCTTTAATAAAACAGTATATGTACACACATGCTTTCCTGGCACCCCATATCCCTCATTTTCTCCATAGCACTTGTCAACATCTTATCCTATCAAATAAAAGACAAACATGGTAATTAGCATACGACCACTACCCTTCCCATTGGCTAATCAGGGCGATATGCAAATTAACTGCCAGCCAATATGGCGGCCGGGG
>NW_006287429.1:78227-87302 GCF_000327345.1 Myotis davidii | reverse complement strand
CCTGCTCTGAGCCCGACCAGGGGCTGCACCTAGGGATTGGGCCTGCCCTCTGCCACCCGGGAGCAGGCCTAAGCCAGCAGGGCGTTATCTCCCGAGGGGTCCCAGACTGTGAGAGGGCACAGGCCGGGCTGAGGGACCCCCGCTTCTCCCCGGGGGGGTGCACCGGGCCTCTAGTATACAATATTTTTACTTGATTATTTATTGTCTGTGTTTCCTACCCCCAAATTTAAGCTTCCTTGAATACAACAAGGAAGGGCTTTGTTGTATCCATCAGTGTGCCACACTGCTTAAAACAATGCCTGGCAAATAGTAGGCATTCATGGGTATTTATTAACAAATAAACTAAACAGTAAATGAACAAAGACTGAAGTAAGCAAAATCTATGTCTTAGGCAGTAAGCAATAAAGTTTCCAAGTTATCAACTGGTGTTTAAGGTAGTTCTATGAAAACAGGTTTGGTTGAAATCCTAGGGAATGCAAGAAGTGAAACAGCAGTCACTTTTAAAGTCCAAGACACAGCAGGGAGCTTGATTTTACTTTTACTTTGGAAATATTCTTTTCCCCCCTTTGCTCCACAGAATAAATAACCCAAAGTAAAACCATTCCTCCAGAGAGGTAGTTTAACAATGGTCCATGGAGAGTATTTTCTGCTTGTATTTTTCCCTAAAGATTAATACATACAGATCCAGAGCTAATACAAACAACCCTAGGGGTAAAAAGCAATTATTTGACATCTGGGCAGTAAAAAAATAAAGAGACGGGAGTCCTGGGCTCTAACTATCTTTATGATCTTAAGTAAATCACTTATCCTGCCCTCTTTTCTGTAAAAAAAATAAGGGGGTTGAATTAGATTATCTCTTATGCGCCATAATTTTATTGAAAAGATCATTTATGGCCACTTAATCTGTTTTCATATTTAGAATAAATAAGAGTTTTCTGGATCCAATGAGACAAAAAGTCATAGACAGCCAGAAGCAATAGGATTCAGAAATTACATTCTAACCGATGATGTCAGATGTGTTAATCAAGTTCAGGAAATAAAGCCATTCTTATCCTTATCCACAAAGGAAAAAGGGGGCCTCATCACCTAAAACAGATGAGTCACCCACCCAAGGCTGTGTGGATAAAATCACACTACATACAGTAACTCCTCACTTTGTGTCATCCATAGGTTCTTGGAAACTGTGACTTTAAGTGAAACGACGTATAACAAAACCAATTTTATCACATGCTAATTGATATAAACAACGGTTAAGTACTTATGGCATATTTCTGATCACAAAAACACCACCAAACTTCTAAATAAAAACCCACAACACTTCTAATATTAAATGTGAGCTATACATACATTTAAGAAAATTTAAAAAGAACAAGTAAGATAATTATTTTTCAACCTGCTTATTCCAGTTCATGGTCACTGGTGGCCAGAGACTCAGCTCAGGGCGCAGGACAGAAACCTGCACTGGACAGGATGCCCTTCCATCACAGGGCACACTCACACCCAGCTACACTCACTCACACTCACACTGGGATAATTTATACACCACTTAACCTAACATACACAGGTTTGGGATGTGGGAGGAAACTGGAGTATCCAGAGAAAACACGCACAGACATGGGGAGAACATGCAAATGCCACACAGACAGTAGCCTTGGCCTGGAATCAAGTTTTTTGTCATCAACATTATAAGGAAATGACGTTGAATGAAAAAATGTTATTTAAGGATTTGTTGTATATACATACAAGGAAATACTACACAGATAGCAAAATGAATGATGTAGACCCTTGGTGCTGACATAGAAAGATATAAAGGTTATATTTGCCTATATATTTTTTCCTTTTTACAACTTGAATTATAACTGACATAAACTGCATGTTTAAGTGTGCAATTTGATGAGTTTTGACATGTATGTACACTCGTGAAACCATTACCACAATTAATGAACACATATATTACTACCCAAACTTCCCTGTGCCCCTTGGTAATCCATCCACCTTTCTGTCACTCAAATGAAGTTTGCATTTGCTAGAATTTTATATAAACAGAATCATACAGTATGTCTTTTTTATTTGGATTCTTTCACTCACCATGATTATTCTGAGATTCATCCATGTTGCTGCATGTATCAGTAGTCCATTCCTTTTCATTGCTGAGTAGTATTCCACTGTATAAACAAATGCCAATTTATCCCTTTGGGATGTTTCTAGGTTTTGAATATTACAAATAAAGCTGCTATGAACATTCATCTATAAGTCTTTATATGGACATATGCTATCACTTCTCTTGAGTAAATACCTAGGAATGGAATGATTGAGTCACAAGATAGGTGTACATTTAACTTGCTAAGACACTACTAAACTGCTTTTCAAAGTGGCTTGACTATTGTACATTTACACCAGCAGTGTATGAGTATTCCAGTTGCTCTACATCATTACAGACAATTGGAATGCTCAGTATTTTTCATTTTAGCCATTATAGTGAATACATGGTAGCATCTTACTATAATCTTAATTTGCATTTCTGTAGTAACTAATGATGTGGAGCATCTTTTAAAGTGCTTATTGCACACCTGTATATTGTCTTTAGTGAAATGTCTGTTCGAATCTTTTGTCCATTTTCTATCGAATTATCTGTATTATTGAATTTTTAAAGTTCTTCCTTGTTCATGTAATGTGCATTTAGAATAACATTTTAAAAAGTAAATTAAAAATTTAAGAAACCCTCTAGGTCCATCCATACTGTCACTAAAGGTAAGATAAGTCAGCCAGAGAAAGACAAATACCACATTATTTCACTTACATGTGGAATCTAAATAACAATATAAATGAACAAAATAGAAACAGACTCATAGATACAGAGAACAGACTGATGGTTATCAGAGAAGAGGGGCTTGGGGGACTGAGTGGAAAAGGTGAAGAGATTAAGAAGTACATATTGGAAAAAAGAAGTACAAATTGGTAGTTTTAAAATAGTCATGGGTATGTAAATACAGCATAGAAAATGTAGTCAATAATATTTTAATAACTATTTGTGGTGCCAGGTACATACTGGCAATATCAGGGGGAATACTTTGTAAAGTATATGACTGTCTTACCTATGTTATACACCTGAAACTAATATAAAATAATATTGAATGTAAACTGTAATTTAAAAAGAAAACCAAAATTTTTTTTAAGAATCTATCCCATATGTGTACATTTAGACAGTCTGATAGTCCATATACCAAAATTATTAACTCTTGTCTGGGGCAGAAGCGGTGTGGTTACACATTTAATATATTTCCATATTGCTTTTCAACAATCATATAAAATGTGAGAGAGTTATTTGTCTTTGACTGAGGGAAAGTTAGAAATAAAACACAAATAAAAAGCCAAAAATTCACCAGCAGCAACCAAGTGAGGAAAGGAGTAAAGTCTCAAGTCATAAAGTTCAAAAGATCATGGCTAAGAAAACAGAAGAAAGATATAGCTCAGTAAAACTTCCAATATGGAGATGTGCAAACTGAATGAGTGACTAAGTAGTCCTGGAATAAGTCAAGGAAAACAGAGTCCTTAAGATTTGTAGTCCCAGATATCCCTAGGGAACCCCAACTGAGGCAGACAAGACCACCGGCATATGTCATCTCTCAGGGCACTGATATGAGCTAGAGAACACATCTGTAACTGGGCTGAATGAGCTGGGATATTTAAGATAATTTTAGGAGACTGTAATGCTCAACCCCCAACTTGCCTTTTGCCCCTCCCCTAGGCTTACAAAAGAAAAAAAGAAGTATATAGAAAGCAATATTTTACCCTTAAATCAAAATGTAGTGGGGAGTGGGAAGAGATACATTGTTTCAAGTTGAGGTGAGAAGCCTGTCAAGAAGAATTCACACATTATATCAGAGAAAAGAAAATATATAGGCAGAACTTCCCATGTTAAGCATGAGTAAAATGAAAAGAAATGATCTTGCAAATATATAAATATGCCATTAGGTGTGAGGGGGGGAGAAATAACTTGAAAAATGAACAAAGAACCCATTCTGGAGAGTAATATAGCCCTAGGAAAATAAGTAGGTTTCTTGTGAATCTTTTACATTGTACAGGAATTAAATAAGAATATAGATTTGATAAAATGCAAGAGCTCAAATACTAGCTATTAAAGTAACAAAATTAGAGGAAAAGGAAGATTGAAATGAGAGAACAAATTAAAACCTAAATAAGATAATTCATTCAAATAATTAGAAACAGCAAAAAGGAAGGGAGGGAGGAAATAAGGGAAGGAGAGGAAGAGAAAACTGGCTGACAATCAAAGTAATAGCACAGAGGAAAGGGTTGGGCTAATCATGCTTAATTACTATTCATCTTGCATTTAATAATAAAAGAAAAGGACAGACATGGAGAACAAGGAAATCCAATGTCCCTGAGGTGGAGAACTTAACTAATTAAAAAAGAAAAAAGTTCAGAGTATACAGTACAAAAAATTTGTCCAGCAATGAAGAAAGAACTCATCAAGGGTACACCACATGTTAGGGAAAAGTGATACACCACTGAGACATACCCTTGCTAAGTTACTAAACTTCAAGAAAACTAGCCTGGCTGGTGTGGGTCAGTGGTTGAGCATCGACCTATGAACCAGGAGGTCATGATTTGATTCCCAGTAAGGGGCATGCAAGAGGCAGCCTGCCCAAGTTGCGAGCTTGATCCCCAGGTGGGGGCGTGCAGGAGGCAGCCAATCCACGATTCTCTCTCATCATTGCTCTCTTTCTCTCCCCCCCTCCCTCTCTCCCTCTCTGAAATCCATAAAAAATTATTTTTAAAAGAAAAATAAAAGGAATTTGTTCACACACACACACACACACACACACACACACACACACACACTGAGTTACCTACAAGGGAGAAAAATAAGAACTAGCTAGCTAGCCTCAGACTTCTTCACAGTTATATCCAGTGGCAGAAGACAATAATGTCTACAACATTCTGAGGGAAAGAAAGTGTGACCCAAGAATATAATATTCAGCCAACATATCATTCAAGTATAAAGGCACTAGACTCTCAACATGAAAGAATGAAATAAAAATAGTACCCACAAGCCCTTCTTGAAGGAATTTCTTAATGAAAAAATCCAGGTAACTAAGAAATAAATCAAAGTAAAGAACTCAGAAATGCAGAGAAGTCATGGTACAGTGCATGGTTATAAGCATACGATCATTTTAAATATGAACTAAAAATAAAAAAGATAAAACTAACAGATGATTTATGATAACATAACAGAATGTAAATGCCATAATAATTTGAGTAATAAAAATTGGGAGTAGGGGAAAAAGTTGGGAGGGAGTGTAAGAAACCTAATCTCCTCTTTCATAGCAGACAGTCCACTTATAATGTGCAATCTTGAAATAGGTAGATTTTAAAAAATGGCTAAATGACTATTTGACCCAGCAACTCCACACCTAGGTATTTATCTACCTAAGAGAAATTAAATCATATTTGCAAACAAAAACTCGTAATGAATGTTCATAACAGCATTACTCACAAAAGCCAGAAAGTGGAACCAACCCACATATCCATCAACAGATGAATGGATAAACAAATGTGATATCTACATATAATGGAATATTATTTGGCAATAAAAAGAAATGAAGTACTGATACATGCCACCACATAGATGAACCTTAAAAACATAATGTTAAATGAGAAAAGATGGTCACAAAGGACCACATATTGTATGATTCCATTTAAATGAAACATTCTGAATAGATAAATATATAAAAGCTAGTGGCGCAGTGCACAAAATTTGTGCATATTAAAAGGGAAGTATTAGAGGAAATATTTTAATATTGATATTTGCCCTTTCTCTATAATAGAAGTGTCAGAGATGAAAGACAATTAGTAAAATATATATGAAAATCTCCCTCCTGTCAGAGTCTGGGGTGCACCACGGGTCCCAGAGTCAAGTCCCCAACCACCTGCGTGCACCTTGAAATTGCGTGAGATCCAGACCTGGCTGGCCCTACCCATCAAGCCCTACAGGGTTGGGGGCACAGCCTCAGGTCCCCCATCATGCCCCGCTGGGTGCGGGGCACGGCCTGAAGTCCCCTGGCCCCGGTGCCGGGGTGGGGGACACAGGCCTCAGGTCCCCCCGCCTGGCCTCAGTTCCCCTGGCCCTGGCACAAGGGCACGAGGGGGCGAAGGCTTGATGACCATTTGCATATTAGCTCTTTATTATATAGGATAGAAAATAGATCAGTGATTGCTTAGGGATGGGGAAGGATAGGGAGGCTGCGGGGAATGATAGCTATAAGATACAGGGTTTCTTTTTAAGGTGATGAAAAGTTCTATAATTGATTGGGGTAATGGTTGCACAATTCTGTAAATATACTAAAATCCACTGCATTGTACACTATAAGTGGATTAACTGTATGGTATGTGAATTTTATCTCAAAAAGTTCCTTAACAAAAAGACATTAGAAAAAAATTAATAACTGTTCAATGTTTTCATAATATTTTTTCTTAACCTTAGAGGGATGTTAATGACTGGTATATTTTACTAGAGGACCGGTGCACAAAATTCATGCACTCGGAGTGGGGGGGTCCCTCAGCCCAGACTGCACCCTCTCGCAGTCTGTGAACCCTCAGGGAATGTCCCCCACAGGGAGTGGGCCTAAGCCATCAGTCAGATGTCCTTAGTGCTGCCACAGAGGTGGGAGAGGCTCTCATCACCGCTGCTGCATTAGCCAGTCACAGCCCAGCTTCTGGCTGAGTGGCGCTCGCCCTGTGGGAGCACACTGACTACCAGGGGACAGCTCCTGCATTGAGCATCTGCCCCTGGTGGTCAGTGGGTATCATAGTGACCGGTCATTTTGCTGTTTGGTCAATTTGCATATTAGCCTTTTATTATATAGGATAGTTAAAAAAACACATTTGTCTGAAGATTAGCAATTCTTCAACTTAAGTATTTTAGTCTGATAAATTCAAGTAAAATTAAACAAAATGTTTTAAATTTATTATAATCCTATATTACAAAGATTTTCTATGTACCCATTCACCCTTCCCTCTATGTCTAGATATGCAAAAAAAGATATATGAAATAATTTTCATATAATGTGAACCCTGAAAAAGGAATTTGGGTGATTTGTTGCTTTTTTTTATTATTTCCTACTAGAGGCCTGATGCACAAATCCATGCACCAGGGCCTCTAGTATGCATATGATCTTTGGTTAATCTCTTCCCGCCCTCTCCCCTCCCCCTTCCGTCTGAGATTCATCAGTCTGTTCCATGTTTCCATGCCTGTGCATTGAACGTCTGCCACCTGGTGGTCAGTGCACATCATGGCTACTGGTCGAGCAGTTGAACGGTCACATATATATAGATAGATAGATAGATAGATAGATAGATAGATAGATAGATATTGATTAAATTTTCAATAATGAGTATGTGTTATTTGTATTTATCTTTAAATTGTCCTTACAAAGTAAATATGCCAAAGTATTAATGTTTACATATGGGTAGTAGGATTAGGAATATTGTTTTCCTCCCTTAAAAATATTTTCATTGGTTTTTAGAGAGATAGGAAAGGAGAAGGAGAGAGAAGGAAAAACATCGATGTGAGAGGGAAACATCGATTGGCTTCCTCCTTCACGACCCCTGCTGGAGATTGAGCCTGCAACCCGGGCATGTACCCTGACCAGGAATCAAACCAGCAACCTTTTGGTGCACGGGCCAATGTCCAACTAACAGCCACATTGACCAGGGCTTTTCCCTCCTTCTTTATTTTCTGTACTTTCCCAATTTTCCTACAATGAACATCTATTATTTTAGAGACAGAACAAAGTAAAAAATAATAGAATTAAAGAGATGTGTAGCAGCTCTTCAAATGATCGGTTATTACCTGGGCTCCTTCTGTTGCTCCTGAATGATCTTTCTTCCTGGCCAGACATCACCCATTTGTGACTGATGATGGAGGGACTGTCCCACAGTCTCTCTTTTATTCACTTCAAAACAAACAAAAACATGGCAGAATGGTGGTGATGAGGGGGGAAAGGGAAACACATTATACTTGCAAAAGGGATAGCAATATAATCTTTATGTTCCCCCACAATCAGGTTGAGCCATGAAGGTAAGAAACCACCAATAAGAATACATGATGATTTCACACCAGAGAATCTATGACTTGAGGTCAAACACCTTAAGGAACCACCTCCAGAAAGATCCTGTACCTGCAGGTTTGCGACGCAGGGACATCCTGATTATCTCACTGCCTGTGCGATAAGCAAAGCGATTCACTTTCTGGTCATAAAACCAGTCTCCAGTTGCCTTCTTCAGCTCTCTGGGAAGGAATATAAGAAAATGACAGATAGATAATGGTTCTTGTCATTCAACCAATGAAGGCTGAGAGGAGAAAGTCTGACCACAGCTAGGGCCTCATTTCCTCTCTCTACTCAGCCCTAAGTGACACTCACATTTCCTTGGCGCACACCTTGCACCTCCAGGTACCATTGCTTTCATGAATACGGCAGTCTCGGCACACCAGGTGATTACAACCCCGACAAGTGTTGGTCTTAGGAGTCAAACGGCCCAGGTTCTCCTGGCACCGGGCACAGGTCCGATCACTATAGTGTTGGCTGCCCCTCTTGGCCCCTTTCCTTTTTATTTCCAGTAATTCATTCTTCAATCGCCTGCCGAGACCCAAAAAAGAAGTACAAGTTGATTCAGAATCTGCACAGGTTAGAGAGAGAGGGGTTGTGGAGTAGAGACAGTAAAACTATTTAGTTCTATGAAAGCAATCACCTCAGAGCCCAACCTAATCCAATGAAGAGTTGTAAACATCATACACAAGTTCCTCTGATAGTCATATCCTATATAATAAAGAGGTAATATGCAAATTGACCATCACTCCAACACAAAGATGGCCACCCCCATGTGATCAAAGATGGCCGCCCCCATGTGGACACAAGATGGCCACCACAAGATGGCCAGCAGGGAGGGAAGTTGGGAGGGGCCAGGCTGGCAAGGGAAGGCAGTTAGGGATGACCAGGCCTGCAGGGAAGGGCAGTTGTGAGTGATGAGGCCTGCAGGGGAGGTCAATTGTGG
>NW_006287429.1:75435-78089 GCF_000327345.1 Myotis davidii | reverse complement strand
AGGGACACACACACACATATACACCCGTGCACGAATTTTGTGCACCGGGCTTCTAGTGAGAGTTATAAGAAGAAGTCTGGATATCATTGGTCAAAAGCCTGGGAACTCATGCTTTTTCTGGAACTCTTACCTAATCCTTTTCTCATCTGCTTTTCGGAGTTCCTCATCTCGTTGTAGAACACTAATGATCAAATCCCTTTCCATCTCAGACAGAAAAGAGAGGTCAAGCATCTCCGACATGACTTTCTCTATTTTTCCTTCTAGTCTTCTTTCTTCAAAGCAACCAGCATAGGAGAGCTACCAGAGTTACCTGAAATAAGTGAAGAATTAATTTCACAGATAATTTACTCCAGAATAGGCCCACAGCTCTAGAGGCTTTTAGTAGACCACTTTCCCCTTGAGTCAGGCTAAAGAGACAATCAATGCAGCCCAGCTGGTATGGCTCAGTGGTTGAGCATCAACCTATGAGCCAGGAGGTCATGGTTCAATTCCTGGTCAGGGCACATGCCTGGGTTGTGGACTCAATCCCCAGTGTGGGGTGTGCAGGAAGAAGCCAATCAATGATTCTCTCTCATCATTGATGATTCAATCTCTCTCTCCCTTCCTTTCTGAAAGCAATAAAAACGTGTTTTTTTTAAAAGAGACAATGTAGAATTATCTGACTTATTTACCATTCCTACCCCACCTGAATTAAAGATGGGGCTTTGATTTAACATTAAGAGGCTTTGATTTTTCAAGTAGAAAAACTTATTCATGACTCTGGGAAAGGGTTGGATCTTTCTTCTCGGTCAGGAAAGAGCTCAGACCAAATGAGTCAATCTTCCCCTCCACCAAGCAGATCCTTAATCATCCAATTTTCAATACATTAAATGTTCTCAAGCCCCAAATCTATTAATGCAAAAAATCAGATACCTGGTCTCTGTAGTAGAAGAGAAAACCACATGAGGATTCCTGCCATTTGAAGCCCATTTTTCCTTTCCTGACCAACTTCCATGTTCCCAAGATTCACTCAGCTTTCTGCTACATTTCAAAACTTCCATAACCTACTCTATCTCCCAAAGTCAAAGAGTATTACATATGTCTCCTTTTTTTCCCCCGCCCTTGACAATCCCCTGGCCTCCCCTACCCCCCAGTGTCTTACGTCCATTGGTTATGCTTATGTGCATGTATACAAGTCCTTTGGTTGATCTCTTATTGCTAACACTACCTCAAGGATATCTTTACCCGTTCCATGCACATTTGTTGAGCACCCGCTCTGACAACCATTGTGCAAAGTGTGAGAAATAGAGAGATCCGTAAAACAGTTCCTGCCTTACGTTCACAGTGTAGTAGGGCAAACAGATACATAAAAATACAGTACAATGTACTAAGTTCTATCAGAGGGATCATAAATTAAATGCTATGGAACTTAGAGAAGGAAGTAAATAATTCTAACTTACATAGAGAGGGAAAAGAGAGCACTGCATACATGGAAGGCTTTACAGAAGAGGTGAATTTTGTCTTATACAACAGAGTATATGTTTGCCAGTAGGGGACAATGGTAGGAGAGATAGGTCAGGGTGAGATTATATAAATCACAAATACTCTTAAAAATTAAGAATTTTAAAATTCATTATATAGACAATAGAAATCCATCAAACATCTTTGTTGCTGCTTTGTTTCTTATATTGGGAAGTCACATGATCAAATTCATTTTACAGAGATTAGCTATAATATAAAAGACTGATTTTAGGACAGACTGAAGTGCAATTTGGTAGTACATAACACATTGTAAAATATGCATACTTCTTAGTCAAGCAATACCACTTCTAAGACTCTACCTAATAGAAATATTCACAAATGTGAATGCAAGGGTATATGTACAAGAATGTTACTGCAACATTATTTGCAAGAGAAAAAAGTTCTTTAACAAATGGATCATTAAACCAAATACTACTTCCATATAACAACATACTATGTGGCCATTTAAAATGTGGTAGGTCTATATGAAAATACATCCCTGAGTGGAAAAGAAGTAGTTGCAGGAAAATATTGAATGATCTTTTTTGGTAAAGTATTTATCTAAACATTTATATATGATATAAGAGAAGAAATGGGCTTAGAAGTAAGGCAAGAAGCATAGTTTTAGTCATATTGAGTTTGTGCTGCATACAGCATATTCAGGTAATTAGACACAGGATGTTGAAGGCACAGAGCTGAACGTTAGGAAGAGAGACTATATCTGAAAATATATATTTGGTAGTCATGTGAGTCAGAGCCCAGGAGAGAGATATGAGGTTCATACTTACCTTCTCTGCTCTCCCTTAAAACTAGACAACAAACCCTTTTAAACTTAAAGTGTTTTTGTTTTTTTTTACTAATTACCTAGTGGATAATCCTATATAATAAAAGGCTAATATGCAAATAGACTGAATGGTGGAAACAAGGGAACCGGTTGCTATGACATGCACTGACCACCAGGGGGTGTGCGTGGAACATGGCAGGTGTCAGCCACAGCAGGATAATAGGTGAGCTGAGGCATCAGACCAAGATGGAGCGCCAGTCGCTCGGTACCGTCAACCGGCGGCTGTCACCCCAATGGCCCCTCCGGGCTTCTCCACCTCCCCCTGCTCCTGAGGGAGATCAGGGCTGGCAGCCATCTCTCTCTTGCTGCC
>NW_006287429.1:72686-75352 GCF_000327345.1 Myotis davidii | reverse complement strand
GCCACAGCTTGCACCCGCTGCCGGTGCCTGGCACTGGTCCTGATCACTTGGCACCATCAGTGGGTGCAAGCGACAGCTGCTGACCCTGATCACCCCTGAGGGCTTCTCCATCTCCCCCTGCTGTGGAGGGGTGATCAGGGAAGCAGCTGTCACTCGCACCCACTGCTGGTGCTGGCCCCAATGGCTTTGCGCCTTCAGCGGGTGTGAGCGGGGCCAGCGCCGTCAGAGCATGGGAGCAGCGGCAGGAGCGGGGCGGCCAGCAGACAGGTGACTGGGGGCCAGACATGGGCTCGGAGGATGGGCCGAGACCCTCTCCTGTGCCCACAGCCTCGTGGCCCACAGTTCCTTTCAAGGTGCATGAATTTGTGCACTGAGCCCCTAGTAGAAATATAAAGACAGCAAAGCTATACAAGTTCCTGAAACCTTAACATTTCCTCAACTTGGCTATTTCTTAATCTTTATTGAACTATACAACAGCCTCTTTCCTAGGCCCTTTCTTAGATAGTTTTGAGGAAATCATCTTAGTTCTTATCCCCAAGGAAAATATAAACTCTTCATGAGAACAAGGACTTTGTCAATTTTATTCTATGTATCTGGACCAGAACCTAACACAAAACTTGGCACAAAGCATTCCACATGCACCGCTATTACTGATCATCACTGTTGTCATCACCCCAACAGTTCCATTTATTAAGAATTTACTATATTTCAAGAAGCAAGTACTTTACACATGTTAACTAATTTAATCTTCATAGCAACTCCGAGAGTGAGGTACTATAATCTTCATTTTATAAATGAGGACTCAGGAGAGCTTAGGTTAATTTTCCCATAAATAAACAGCAAGTAAGTGAAGTTGCTTGGATTCAAGCCCAGGCATTCCGATTCTAGAGCTAGTGCTTTACTGGCTTGAATCAGGCAGGATAATGGCCAAAGCAATTATAAAATATTGAACAGAGAAATCAAATGCATTGCAGAAATGAATTATCATATGTGTGATTATGGCAGAAGCACTAGGTCAACAAATCAGCAGCTCCTGTATTACACAGGTATCATCAATTTCCTGATCTCCAAACTCAGCTGGACCCTCATTATCTTTTTACTAGCTTTTAGTTCAGTTCCCTTACCTAATCCCTTCAGGTTCTTTTTATTTTATTTTATTGATTTCAGAGAGGAAGGGAGAGGGAGAGATAGAAACATCAATGAAGAGAGAGAATCACCGATCAGCTGCCTCCCATTCGCCCCACACCAGGGACCGGACTGAGCCCACAACCTCGGTATGTGCCCTGAACGGGAATCGAACAGTGACCTCCTGCTTCACAGGTCGACGCCCAACCACTGAGCCACACCAGATGGGCCAGGTTCTATTTTAAGGCTTCATCTCACACTCCCCCCACTTCCCATCCCTCAAGTCCTATCAGACATCCTTATCTCACAATTGCTATATATATATTAGCTTCAGTCATCCATTACCTCCATCATCTCCCTGTCTCTTCTCCCCCATCACCCATCACTTTCAAATCTTTCAGAAAATCCACATCCCATCCCCAGCCCTACCTTCAACTATGGGTTGCTGAGATTTCCAACATTAATCCTTTTACAGACAACTAACTTGAGAAGATATCTTACAGAATCAGTAGTGGGGAGAAGAAAACACAATATTGAAGGCAAGCAGAAAAAGGAAAGCATAGAAAAAATTAGACAAATAGAAAGCAAAAAGTGAGAAGGTAAAAACAAATTTCAATATACAAATAAACTTGAAAAGCATAAGTTACCAAAATTTACCCTATAAAATACAGAGATTAACACACTCTATACAATTTTAAAAGTCAGCTATGGTGCCATTTTATAAGAGACACATCTAAAACATCAGGACAAGGAAAGATTAAAAGGAAAAAAGATGGGAAAAGATATATAAGGTAAATGCTAACCAAAAGAAAATTGAGTTAGATATATTAATATCTAAAAAATAAAACTTTGAGACAAAGGCATTACAAAGGATAAAGAAGATCACTACATAGAGTAAATAAACTTATATGCACTAATAGAACACCTCCAAATATATAAAAGACTATGTACAACTAGAGAGAGAAATTGAAAAATCGACCATCAAAATGGGAGATTAACATACCTCTTTCAGTTATAGTATGCACCACTTAATGATGGATACATTCTGAGAAATGTGTCACTAGGCGAGTTTGTCATTATTTGAACATCATATAGTATACTTACACAAACCTACATGGAGAGTCTATTACACACCTAGGCTATGGTATAACACCGCAGTCTATCATTCACTCAAACATTATGAGCTGTATGACTGTATTGCTAGTACAATCAGATAAAAAATTAGTAAGCCTATAGACCAAGGGTGGGCAACCCCTGGCACGTGTGCCAAACATGGCACGCCAGTAACTTTTGCTGGCACGCAAACCCCTCTCTTATAATCTTCCATTTACAATTTTTTGTGAACATTTGAATGACTTAAATGTTAAATTACAAGGAACTGGCAAGACACTTGATGTTATGTTTGCTTACATAAAGGCTTTTGAAAAGAAACTGGAAGCCTTTAAGAGGGATATGGATGGTGAGAGATTTAGATATTTCCCAAACCTCAAGAGTCACATCAAAGACCTCCCACAAGATGACAGAACAGACTGTCAAAGCCT
>NW_006287429.1:52037-72255 GCF_000327345.1 Myotis davidii | reverse complement strand
TATGACACCTTAAGAGATATCAAGTAGGCGTAACATGTTCTCAAAAAATTAGGGTTGGCATGCAGAAGAATTTTGAGTCAGAGATTTTGCTGGTTTTGGCATGCACTCACAAAAAGGTTACCCACCCCTGCTATAGTCAGTTGGGGAGCACACAAGACTTGGGTGGAAAGTTTGTAAGGAGGACATTCTTAGAAAAGGGAAGTGTGTGGAAGGCCACCTGCCCTGTTTATCGGAAATTCGACTTAGGGGAGACTTAAGGGAGTGTCAAAGGTGGTGCTCCTAATTATTCCTTGACCTTTCCAAACAAGTCTGTGCACTAGCAGACCGCTGGGTGTTTACTGGAATCCTTATACCTAATCTTTGGGTGTCCTTGCTTAAAGGACATTGCAAACATATGTGTCCTCCCAATATTACTTACCCTGCTGATTGTATCTAAAAGATAAACTTCATCTTAAAGTGCTGGTACAATAAAAGCCTAATGAGGCAGGCAATTGAGACTGCTGGGTCCCTTGAGCCAGGCAACCCCTTAGCCTTCTCTTTCACAGTGAAACTGTGACAGAGTAGTCTGTTCATCCATCGCTCAGGGGCTACTGGTCAGCCCTGGCAAGGTGGTGCCCCATGTGAGGAGTCCCAGCAATAGACAAGCTGAACAAAATAAGCTTGATTTAATGGGCATACGTAGAATTCTATATCCAGTTGGAGAACTGCATTCTTATCAAGCACATATGGAACATTTATTCCCCTCAAATGACCATTGTATTAGGTTATAATGCAAATCTTGGTAATTTCAAAGAAACCATTTTCTTACAGACCAGAGTCTTTGACCTCAAGGAAATTAAATATGAATTCAATGATAAAATATATTTTTAATCCCAATACATTTTGGAAATTTAAACACAAATCATAATTGTACTAAATCTATCATTAACATCAAAAAGAAACCTGCTGCCTGCCTCACCACCCTCATCACCCCTTTACCACAGGATAGAATATTTTCTAGAAATTAAAAAAGGAAAATATAGAAAATAATGCTTTCACCCTGGCCAGTATGGCTTGGTTGGCTGAGCATCATCCCATGCACCAGAAGGTTGGCGAATTGATTCCAGATCAGGGCATATGCCTGAGTTGCTGGCTTTATTTCCAACAGGGGGCATGCAGGAGGCAGCTTATCAATGTTTCTCTCTTACATCGATGTTTTTCTCTCTCTCCCTCTCCTTTCCTCTCTCTCTAAAATCAATAAAAACATTAAAAAAATAATAATGCTTTCACATGCAATGAGTTATGTAATATATTTTTATGGTAAATGGTACATCACATTTAAAAATATATAACTCAGAACAAGAAGGGAAGTACAAATAAGAAAACCAGGTAGATTTGAAATGAGAAAACTTGTGATCATTCATATTTTCCCAATTGATTGACACTAGAGTTTAGTAGAAAAACTAAAGCCCAAGAAAACTTGTTAAGGCCCTTCACTGAAATTTACTCACAGGTGTATAGTAAAAAGGGCAAGGATTATGAATAAAATAAACAAACATAATAGGAACAGACTCATAGATACAGAGAACACACTGACAGCTGTCAGAGAGATGGGAGTTGGGGGCTGGGGTAGAAGGGTGAAGGGATTAAGCAAAAAATACACACACAAAAAACTCATATGCATGCATATTGACAGAGAAAGGAGAGAAGGACAGAGAGTGGAATAAAAGGGAGAGAATGAACGAAAGACAGAGATGGAGATGGGATTAAGCAAATAAATAAAACAAAACAGAACTCATAGACACAGACAACAGTATGGTGATTACCAGAGGGAAAGGGGCGTAGGAGCAGGTAGAAGAGGTTTAAGAGGGGATACATGGTGATGGAAGAAGACTTGAGTTGGGGTGGTGAACACACAATATAATATACAGATGATGTATTATAGAATCGCACACTTGGAAACTATAATTTTATTAACCAATGTTACCCCAACAAATTCAATAAATTTTAAAAAAAAAACAGAAAAATATAAAAGGGCAAGGATTATCTACTGAGAAAACCACAGCTCAAATTACATGTGTCTGAACCTGAGCTCTGATGGACAATTTGTTCCATGTTAATGGTGGGGTGACAAGATTCAGATGAAATATCTCAATATTGCATCCTTGTGGGATTTCATGCCCACAAAAAGATACTTTAGAAAAGGTGGTCTGTTTAGTTAGAAAATTACATACATCTATTTCTAAAACTTCAGGATAATATTTTAATGCAAATACTTACAAAAGAAAGGGGGAACTGAAAAATATACCATCATAATGGGAGGTTAACATACCCTACTTAATTACTGATCATACAATCAGATTAAAAAGTTACAAATATATAAACAAGTTGAACAAGACAATAAGTTTGATATAATGAAAATATGTAGAATTATATATTCAAGTGGATATGTCCCATTTATAACCTAATCCTATAGATTAGGAGATAATAATAAATAAGCATTAACACTAACACTAACACAGCTAGTTTTCATGAAGGGGTGAGGAGAGATATCTCAAATTATTTTAAATTCTGAAGACCAGTTTTTAAAATGAAAAGCTGAGCCAAAGTGATAGGAAAGGTGAATTAATGAATATAGTAGTGTAAAACAGACTTGGGTTCAAATCCTAGCTTTTCTATTTATTAGTTATATGACCTTGGGCAAGGGCCTAGAATATAAAAAATATTAGATACAGAATATAGAATATATAGAATATGGAATTCCTTTTAAGAATAATACTTAACTTTGAAATAATTGTTGGTGCTCTCAAAATGGAAACTGATCTGAATCAGAAAAACACCAAATAGCCCTGGCTGGTATGGCTCAGTTGGTTGGAGCATTGTCCCATGCACCAAAGGGTTGCAGGTTCGATTCCAGGTCAGGGTACATACCAGGTTGTGGGTTTGATCCCTAGTAGGGACGCATAAGGGAGGCAACCGATTGATGTTTCTCTCTCACATTAGTGTTTCTCTCTCCCTCTCCCTACCTCTAAAAAAAAAAAACCACCAAATAATGTTCTTGCACTGGGTAGCAAATAACACAGATTTTGCTGTGTTTAATTTGTTGCACACATGGGTACCCCCCCTTTTCCAAACATGCAGTACACATATACATGTGAAAATGGTGATATTTATCTCAAACTAGAATCTTCCACCAGATGTGACCTCCTTGAGGGCAGCCACTGTATCTGGACTTCATACTCCCAGGAGCTTATTTAGCAGAGTGTCTGAAACACAGCATGAATTCAATTGATGTTTACTGAATGTCTTTACCCAGATGTGTATTTTCATTTATATGTTTGAACTTAAAACTCACAGAATCTGAAGAGTGGTAATAGAGCTGAGAGAAAGGTGGTTTTGTTTTCCTGAGGTGTTATGAGCATGGACTATGGAGTCAGACTGCTTGAATTTGAATCCCAACTTTGCCATTTACTAACTGTGTGACCTTGGGCAAATTACTAAACCTTTCAATGCCTCAAATATCTCATTTATAAGATGAAAATAATAACATGGGCTTGTTATAAAGATTAAATGCGTTTTGAAAATATGTAAAGTTCTGCCCTACCAGGTTTGGCTCGGTGGATAGAGTGTTGGCCTGCGGGCTGAAGGGTCCCAGGTTTGATTCCGGTCAAGGGCACGTACCTTGGTTGCGGGTACATCCCCAGTTGGGGATGTGAAGGAGGCAGCTGATCGATGTTTCTCTCTCATCGATGTTTCTAATTCACTATCCCTCTCCCTTCCTCTCTGTAAAAAATCAATAAAATATATTTTAAAAAATATGTAAAGTCCTTAGAGTAATGTGAATACAGAGAAAGCTAAATGTTAGCTACTGGTATTTTTATTTTGTCAGCTTTTATATGTGCATTTGCACTTTAAGACTTAACTGGGTCTTGCATAATGACATTTATTTCCTTTTAAAGAATACAGATGAATTGTGAGTAACTGCATCTAGACACCATCTAAAGTTTCGGGAATTTTTTTAGGTGAAAATCTAAGCTTTAGACAATTTTAGAGATAACAGAAGAATTTCAGAAAAAGTAATCCATGCTCAAGAGTAAAACAACTGAAGATGTATTAAATTACTCTGCTAAACTTACAAGTAGTAATTATGTGATTGTTTTGCATATAAATTCTACTGAATTATCAGTTATATCCCACACAACAATGATGTGATAAAAGCATTTTACTGTTTGGGCCAAGGACAAAGGACAATGGATAATTTTGGTAAAATGTACACCTCACTGAACATGAAAAAGTGAACTTGAGTTTTTCAAAGGATATTCATTTAACCAAGAAGCCCTGAATTAAACTGTTATTGTTAAGCAAATGATACTATGTTTTACATACAAACTGATGAGTGATGTGTGAAGATAAATACTGCTGGGTGTCAGACTTTGTATACATTTGAATATAGATATTTAGAACTGATCAAGCTATGTCAAGAAGCCTGATGGTGTCCACAATTTTGAAAGATTAAAATTGAAATTGGACTACAAATTATGACTGGTCATGAAAATTTGGGATTATAAAATGTCAATGAACTTCTACTTCTGGCCACAATGGAGCAAAAAAGAATGGATTTCCACCCTGCAGGGAACAAGACTTCTCCCCCTCTCCCCACAAAATGGATAAAATACATGAAACTGGTGGTTTTCAAGACACTGGACATCAGACAATAAAGGAATGTGATCCCTGAGAGACAGAAACAAATAGGGTGAGCCCTCTTAATTTTCCAGGCTCACTGTCTTGAGACAGTTTACAGGCCATTATGCAGGGAGGAATGTAGGCAGAGCCTGGAGAATTCCATGAGTTGAGGTGACAGAGCTGAGAGTATAGGAAAACCCAGGTGGCTACAGTTCATAGGAGAATGACAACCACACAAAGAGAAATCTTCAGAGAGCTGCAGAGGTCTCCCTCAAGTATTCAGCAAAGTACTGATCAGTGCATGGCATGCCTGTGAGGATATTACCCTGTACCAGGGAAAGAACCAGTTAAAATGACTCAAAAAACAGGGCCTGTCACTCACACAGGTCCAAGATTAGTGCCTTTCCACCAGCCAAACTGGAAAACCTCATGATTCACAGGGCACTGGGCAGAGTACTCAGAAGGGTCTTGCCTGGGTAATGGGAAATAATTAGCCCTAAACTGCACTGCTCTGGTCCTACTTAACAAATCTAAACAGCAAAGCCTGAAAGGATCAATCTGTTTCCAGGTAAGTCAAATGCATCCCAGAACAGAGCTCAAGAATATGGATAGTAATATAAAAATATATAGCACCCAGTGAGGTAAAATATCTGGTACCCAATAAAAAATTAACAGGTATGCAGAAAAGTACAGTCCATGATGAGGAGAAAAAGTAATATAAAACTGACCAATAACTGACACAAATGTTAGAATTAGCAAACAAAGTCATTAAAATATTATTACTGCATTCCATATTTCAAAATAATAAAGACATGAAAAATATTCTAAAAGCCCCAAATCAAACATAAAGATTAAAAACTGAGTAAAAATACACAGAATGAGCCCTGGCCGGTGTTGCTCAGTGGATAGAGTGACAGCTCGTGGACTTAAGGGTCATGGTTCAATTCTAGTCAAGGGCACATTCCTCCTTTGCAGGCTTGATCCCTGGCCCTGTTCAGGACTCATGCAGGAGGCAACCATCGATGTGTCTCTGTCACACAGATGTTTCTCTCTGTGTGTCTATCCCCCTCCTTTACACTCTCTCTAAAAAAAATCAATGGAAAAATATCCTTGCGTTAGGATTAACAAGAAAAAATTTTAATTAAAAAAAATACACAGGATGAGATTAACATCAGATTACACATAATAGTAGGAAAGATTAGTGAACTTGGAGACATAGCAATATAGGTGTCTCAAAAAATGTATACACACTTAACAGTTCAATTGATGCTTCTTTTCAGATTTAACCTAATGGAATTAATAATTATTCAAAGTGTGTACACATTTTTGGGAACACCCTATAAAAACTATCCATAAAACAGAAACAAAAAAGACTGAAAAAGGAGATCAGAGCACTAATGAGCTGTGTAACAACTTTAAGCTGCATAATGTGCATGTAATTGAGTCACCAAAGGAAATGGGGAGACTGAAAAAATATTTGAGTAAATAATGGCCAAAATTTTTCTAAATTTGATGAACATTATAAACTCACAGATCCAGCAGCTCAATCAACTTCAACTGCAAAAAACTATAAAGGAAACTACACCATATGGCACATAATAGTCAAATTGCTTAAAATGAAAGATAATGCGAAAAACATAAAAGGAACCCCAGGGGAGGAGGACGTTACATAAAGTGGAACAAAGATACTGAATAAAGCAAATTTATCACTGAATACAATGCAAATGAGAAGACAGTAGAACACCTCTAAAATACTGAAAGGGAAAAAAAACCATGGACCTAGAATTCTAAGGCCAGTGAAATATTTAAAAACCAAGGTAAAATACAGACTTTTCAAATATGCAAAAGTTGAAATAGTTAATTACCAGCAAACCCATTCCATAAAAATATTAAAGGAAGTACTTCGGGCAGAAGAAAAATAACACCAGGTAGAAATATGGGTCTACAAAAAAGAATGAAGAACACATGGAATGTTAATTATATGTATAAAAATATTTTTTGTTCTAAGCAGTCTATTATATCTTAAAGGATATTTAAATAACATATTTTGAGATTCAAAACATATGTAGAACCATGTTTGAAATTTTACAAAACCTAATTTTAAGATTTATTCTAAATCTATAGTAGTCAAGTGAGTATGGTATTGACATACAGATAGACAAATAAATCAATGGAACAGAATAGAATCCAGAAGTAAATCATCATGTTTATAGTCACTTCATTTTTCATAAAGGTACAAGGGAATTCAATAGAGTGGAGAAATGACAGTATTTTCAACAAATGGTGCTAGAAAAAATGGATATCCATATGCAAATAAATGTAAACACTTCCTAATATGTCACTTAAAACATGATCCAGAACTGGATAAATTGGACTTAATTAAAATTAAAAACTTGTACTCTTTGAAAGATGATAAAAATAAATAAAAAGATAAGCCATAAGGTGGAAGAAAATATTTGCAAATAGTATATCTGATAAGGACCTATATTCAGAATATATAAAGAACTCTAGAAACTCTATAATTTACACACTGGCCAGTAGTCAATGGTTAGAGTACTGCGCTGCACACTGAAAGGTTGCAGGTTTGATTCCGCACCAAGTGCACATACATGAGTTGCAGATTCAATCCCTGATTCCCATTCCTGGTCAGGCACATGCAGGAGGTAACCAATCAATGTGTCTCTCTTACATCTTTCGCCCATCTCTCTCCATCTCTCTCATCTCTCATCTCTCTCGTCGTTTTGAGAGCTCATGGAATTGGAAGAAAATAGTTTAGTAGGAAACCAGCCTCTCAGGGAACTGGAGGGACTTATAACAATACACGCAGAGGGTGGGAGCAAGCGATTAGAGCCGGGCTTCCTGAGAAAACCGCGCTGGGCACCGCTCCACCAGGCTGCCCGGCGTTCGTCCTGAGTTACAGGGTGTGTGTGTGTGGGCCCAGGGCCCACCGTCCAGGCCCTTTGCAGATAAACCCTCAGGCGTGCGGCCTGCTGGGATTGAGACGACACGTCCGTCTGGTGTTTTCCTCTCCATCTCTCTCATCTCTCATCTCTCTCTCTCTCTCTCTCTCTCTCTCTCTCTCTCTCTCTCCTTCTACTTCTCTAAAAAAAATCAATCAAAAGAATATCCTCCAGTGAGGATTAACAACAATAAAAACTCTATAACTTAAAAAAAGCAGATTTTAAAAGTGGACAAAAGATTTGAACAATTACATCAACAAAAGATATTTTAATAGCAAAATAATCACATAAAAAGATGCTCAACATCACTAATCATTAGAGAAAAGCAAACTAAAACCACAATGAGATATTTCTATACTTTATTAGAATGGCTAAATTTTAAAATATACCAAATATTAGCCAGGATTTAGAGCAACTGGAACTCTCAGACACTGCAGTGGAAATGTAAAAATGCTACAACCATACTGAAAAGCAGTTTGGTACTTTCTAAAAAAGTTAAAAATATATATCTCTCATATGACTCAGCCTTCTCACTTTTAGGAATTTACTCAAGGACAGCAAAAGCACATGTCCATGCAAAGACTTGCATATAAACACTAATAATAGCATTATTTGTAATAGCCCAAAACTGGAAACAACTTAAATGCCCATCAAGTGGTAAATGGATGTAAAAAACCACTGTGGTATATTTGTTGTATTTCAATACAATGGAATACTTCTCAGCAACAGAAGGAAGTGAACTACTGACACACAGCAATAATGGCTGTATCTCAAAATAATTATGCTGACTGAAAAAAGTCAGGCAAAAAGAACACATACTACATAATTTCATTTATATAAAACTCTAGAAAATTCAAACTAATTTACAGTGACAGAAAGCAGATCAATGGTTGCAGGGGGATATAGTACAGAGAGGGCCAGGAAGGAAAGGAATGGCTCAAGGAACCTTTTGAAGGGGATGGATATTTTCACTACCTTGATGTTGGTGATGGTTTCGTGGTATATACAGACAGCAAAATTTATCAAATTGTATACTTTCATTATACACAGTTTATTGTATGTAAATTATACCTCAATTAATTGTTTTTTAAACTCAGATTAAATGTAACTAATCATTATTGTAATCAGAAGTTTTATAATCTCAGAATACCTATAAGGCAGTTCAACTAATAAAATGTTCTTTTATGTCAAAGATGGGTTTTCTTCCATAGATAATAACTAAAGCAGAGTAGATTTGAAAATATTTCCATTATTATTTTAATTGAGATATAATTAACAAACATTATATTAGTTCCAGGTGTACACCCTAATGATTCAATATTTGTATAGATTGCAA
Source organism: Myotis davidii (assembly GCF_000327345.1). Taxonomy (NCBI): domain Eukaryota; kingdom Metazoa; phylum Chordata; class Mammalia; order Chiroptera; family Vespertilionidae; genus Myotis; species Myotis davidii. Next base: position 63,297 of record NW_006287429.1, on the reverse strand, counting down.
AATGATCACCACAAAAAGTCGTTATTATCTGTCACTATACATAATTATAAAATGTTTTTCTTGTGATGAGAATTTCTAAGATTTACTCTCTTAAACAACTTTCAGATATGCAATACAGTATAACTTAACTATAGTAGCCATGCTATACATTACATCCCCTGGCTTATAACTGGAGTTTGTACTTTTTTATTCCCTTCACCCATTTTGCCTACACCCATCCTCCACCTCTGGCAGTGACCAATCTGTTTTCCGTATAAGCAATTTCAGAGAGTTTTCAACCATTTGTTTAAAATGTGAAAGAGCAGGAAGATGGAACGGCACCAAAATGTCTAATTATTTCCTGGAACTATAATGAGTACAATTTTATTTAGTGAGTACATCCAACAATGCACTTATTTGATTTACAGATGTATATGTTTTGTGAGCTATCTTTCTCAGCTACGACAGTCATTAAAATAAAGTATAAAAATAAACAGAACTTAGAATCAGACCTTCAAAGAGCTCTATCATAAACCAAGATATTGTTTAAATGAAGCATGCAATGTCACTGCTGTCATTGAATGAGACCCCAAAGTTATTATAATATTAATGAATATTAAAATTAATTGTATATAGTATTCATTTCATCTTTCATCCTTTTTATTTCATTTTTGTGAATGCTTTATAATATATACTATTACCACAGCAATAAATATATAGTATAAAAATAAACCTATGTATATTTGGGTTGATCAAAATTTTTGGAGGTAAGGAAGAGTGATCAAACAGTTGGGAAACCCTTTGCTTAAAGGAAGGAGAAAGGAAACAAACCATTCTTACAAATTGCCATATGTTATCATGATTCTGCTTGCCTAAAGTTATAATGTATGTCAATTAGGAAAGAATAAATCATTCTGATGACTGTAATGGAGTTGCCCTAATGCATGTAGAGCAGGATAATGAATAAGGATTTGTGCTGCCATAAGGTACATTCCAAAGTGGACTCTATTAACTAATTGTGACCAAGGCAATTGCAGGATCTGAAGCAGACCAATCTAAAGTACTGTCAGAATTAATACCTATTATGTATCTGAGTTTCCAAAACATGGGTAAAGCATAGCACTAAAGGCTAGTAAAATCCAGCTCCCTTTGGGGGAAAAACTAATTATTTGAAAATCAATTTTTTCTTTAATTTTGAATTTATTGGTGTATCTATTGGTTAATAAAATTATATAGGTTTCAAGTGTACAATTCTACAATACATCACCTATATATTGCACTGTGTATTTACCACCCCAATTCAAGCCTCCTTCCATCACCATTTATTCCTCCTTTACCCTAAAAAAGAGTGGATTTTAAAGCATGGAAAACCAAGACAAAATATAAACTATGTGTCTGCCAAACTTAAAAAAAACAGTCTCCATGTAGAAAAAAAGTTTCTAGGACATAAACATCCTAGAAGAAAACATAGGCAGTAAAATCTCTGACATTTTTATATATCACTTCGGGCAAGGGAAACAAAAGAAAAAATAAACAAATGAGACTACATCAAACTAAAAAGGTTTTGCACAACATAGGAAACCATCAACAACAGGAAAAGACAACCTATTGAATGGGGGAACATATTCGCCAATGATACATCTGATAAGGGGTTAATATCCAAAATTTATAAAGAACTCAGAGAGCTCAACACCAAAAACAAACAATCCAATTAAAAATGAGCAACGGAGCCCTAGCTGGCTTGGCTTAGTGTATAGATAGAGTGTCAGCCTGCGGACTGAAGAGTCCCGAGTTCAATTCCAGTCAATGGCACATGTCCAGGTTGCGGGCTCGATCCCCAGTGGTGGGCATGCAGGAGGCAGCCTATCAATGACTCTCATCATTGATGTTTCTATCTCTCTCTTCCTCTCCCTTCCTCTCTGAAATCAATAAAAAATATTTTTTAAAAATGGGCAAAGGACATGAATAAACACTTTTCCAAAGAAGACATACAGATGGCCAATAGACAGGAAAATATGCTCAATGTCACTAATCATCAAATTAAAATCACAATTAAATATCACTTCACATATGTCAGAATGGCTATCATCAATAAATCAACAAGCAACAAGTGTTGGCGAGGATGGGGAGAAAAGGGAACTCTTGTGCACTGATGGAAATGCAGATTGGTGCAGCCACTATGGAAAGCAGTACGGAGTTACCTCAAAAAATTGAAAATGGAACTGCCTTATGAACCAGCAATTCCACTTCTGGAAATATCTCTGAAGAAACTTAAAACACTGATTAAAAAGAATATATGCACCTCTACATTCATTACATAGCTATGTATAACAACCAAGATTTGGAATCAGCCCAAGTGCCCATCCCTAGATGAGTAGATAAAAAAGCTGTGGTACATTTACACAATGGAATGCTACTCAGCCATTAAAAAAAAAAAAGAAGGAAATCTTACCTTTTGCTACAGCATGGGTGGACCTGGGGATTATTATGCTAAATGAAATAAGTCAGTAAGAGAAAGACAAATATCATATGATTTCATTCATATATGGAATCTAATGAACAAAATAAACTAACAAACAAGAAATAGAAACATACTCATAGATACAGAGAACAGAATGACAGCTGTCAGCGGGGAGGGGTGTTGGTGACTAGGCGAAAAGGGTGAAGGTCACTCAGAAAGAAAAAACACGTCATAAGCACAGACAACAGTATGATGATTACTGGAGGGAAAAGGGGTTGGGAGAAGGTAGGAGACGGAGAAGGGGGATAAATGGTAATGGGAGGAGACTTGACTTTGGGCAGTGAACACGCAATACAAATACAGATGATGTATTGTAGAATTGTATACCTGAAACCGATATTACCCCAATAAATTCAATAAAAAAATTTAAAATGTTTAAAAATTTAGAAAAAGAAAAGAAAGTTTCCAGGGATGCAATATTCCCTAAATACCTTTGTTTGGATCCAGTCACCTATGCACAAAGGTATCCACTAATAACATCTTATTTATTTATTCATCTATTTGTTTATTTATTTATTTATTGTTAATCCTCACCCAAGGATATTTTCCACTGAGAGAGAGAGAGAGAGAGAGAGAGAGAGAGAGAGAAATATGAGAGAGAGAAATATGAGAGAGACACACGGATGGCTGCCTTCCACACATGCCCCCAGCTGTGGCTAAGGATCAAACCTGCAACCCAGGTATGTGCCCTTGACTGGGAATTGAACCCGGGACTCAGCTACCCTTTGGTGTGTGGGCTGATACTCTAACCACTGAGTATACAGGCCAGGACTGATATCTTTTTGGTTGGTGACAGCTGAGTAAGCATGCAACATTGCTATAGTCAATAAAATTGACATTAAAAACTATGTTGGTTATTTTGTCAATTCTTCATTTCAATATTAAGATGGTGTCCTTCCAAAAAAAATTCTAAATATGTTTATTAAAATGTGTCTATCTTGGATTTCTAATCAAGGTCACTCAGACAAATTTAATGTAGATTCTAATTACAAAGCTACTATCTGGTTTCTCAGATCTAGCCAAGTTCTCTTCGGATACGGACCCCCTTCCATCATCCCAAGTCACTTCCAGCTCCTGGATTAAATAATGTAAATGCATCTGGCCTCAAAGATTCTTCTGTAAAACCTCCCTCTGCTGTCCTTGCAGTTATCTCTGCATGTGGTTTCAGGCCTTCAAAACCCTACTTCTTTCACTAACCTGAAGTTCTGTATTTTGCACTGTTTACACAATGCTCATTAGTTAGAAGGGCCAACTATGTGCTAAGTGTTGTGCTAGTTGGCTAAGGATAAAAGAATAATATATAGCCCTGGCTAGTGTTTTCAGTGGTTAGAACATCGACCCATGCACTGGAGGGTCCCGGGTTCAATTCCCAGTCAAGGGCACGTACCTAGGTTGCAGGTTTGATCCCCAGCCCTGATCAGCACACGTGCAGGAGGCAGCCAATCGATGTGTCTCTCTCTCATCAATGTTTCTTTCTTTCTCTCTCTCTTCCTCTCTCTCTCTCTCCCTCTCTCCCTCCCTTCCCCTCTCTCTTAAAAAAAATCAATGGAAAAATATCCTCAGGTGAGGATTAACAACAGCAGCAAAAGGAATAATGAATAAACCCTGCCCACAAAGAGCACACAGTCTATCAAAGGAGATACTTAAATAATCATAAAAAGAGCATGGCAATCAAAGAAACATGAGTACAAGGTACTTTGAGAATATCAAAGTAGGGCACCTACTCCAACTTGGAGGAAGCGGACTAGAAAGAGATACCAGCAATAGCATATGAACTGATTGTAAATAATGTGTACCAGTAGGTTAACCAGGTAGCGTGCACAGCATTTATAAAAGTATGGAGTCACAATGCAACATGGTGTGGGCAAGCAGTGCAGTGATACTGCATAGTAAATTGTAAGGCAGGATGTGGAAGAGACAGGTGGGAATCATCACATGGTCAGAAGATCTTGATAGGCTATGCTCAGCAACATGGCTAATTAGCCTTAGACAATGGGAACCACTGAAGTATTTTAGATAAGGCAAGGACTTGTTAGATCACTGTGACAGTTATGCAAAATATAGATTTGAAGTGGCTGTACATGTGAGGGAAAGATGGTGAAAGCCCCAAGTACAGGACATTGGTAGCAGAGATGGAAAGGGGAGTATTGAAGACATAACACAGAGTTAAAATGTGCAGAGCCTGTGAATGTTTTCTAACACAGAACAGCCGTTTCTACTAAGACTTAGAGTTCTGATGTGCTGGATTTCTTATTAAGAGTAGTATAGCATGGACTAGCGCAGGTGAACACTGGATCTGGAGTCAGGGTGCCTGGGTTCAAATCATGGCTTCACGACTTTTGAGCTGTGTGACCATGGGCAAGTTATTCCACCTCCCTGAGTCTCATCTTCCACAGCTGTAAAAACAGTGGTTAATAACAAGAGCTCCTGCCTAAGGCTATGATGATTCAAGTATACATCATCATTAAAGACATAAAATAGAGCCTGGTCTAGAATAAGCACCCAATGTTGGTAGCTATTTAATTTGAATTATTATATTAACCATATGCTTTGGAAAATATATTAGCATATGGCTCTTTTGACATCTTACTATGAAATTTGAGAAATCTAATCAGTATTCTTGCCCAGATGGAAAGCTACCGTACCTCTCTGTACAGAAGCAGGCTGACAAGCATAAATATTAAGCAAATGTTAGTAATTAGATATGATCAGTTTAAAAGGTACTTATTTATACACTGTTCCAGACAGGATTTAAAGTGACTTACCAAAATACATAAAGCATAACAAAATAGCATAAATTTTAAAAATAGGATCAAAAAGAAGAAAAAAAAAACAAGAGTAGGAACACAAAGTAGAGTCAGAATTCAGGCTCTAAAACCAAAGGGCAAATGAGGCTTCCCAGTGGTCATCTGAGCTTCAGACTCTAGCAAGCCCACCCATGGAGCACACCCATGCCTCAGACAACATGCCTAGGCCTGCCCACACAGGGTCCATTCTCAAAAGTATTATGGTAGCCAAGTTTCCCCCCCCTAACAACAAAATGTTTATAACTAGCTCTCAATTTTACAAAATTCTGATTTTGGTTTTTCAATTTCTTTTGCCCCCACAATCCTTTTCAAAACAGGCTCTACAAAAGTGGAGTTTGCATATACTGAGGTATTTTGCAGTCTTAGCTCCTTTTAAGATAATAGTGATGATGATGGGGATGGAAAAGGAAGAGGAGGGGTGGGAGAGGGTAAGAAGAAAGCAGATGTTTCCATAATGTTTACTATGTACCAAGAAATTTCTAAGCACTTTACATGTATGAAATCATTTAGTTCTCACAATCATATTATGAGGTAGGTACTATATTATCATGTCTTACAATTGAGGAAAGTGAGGAACACATCGAGCAAATAACTTGCCCAAGGTCATATGCCCTGTGACGATAGTCTAGTTTTTGAACCCAGTCAGTCTAGTTCCAGAGTCTGAGCTCTTAACCACTTTGATATACAGTGTCTTCGTATTCTGATAATATTGTTCATACATGGTGATATTTGGGAAAGGGGACATCCTACCTAGAACTAGAGCAGGGGTGGGCAAACTTTTTGACTCAAGGGCCACAATGGGTTCTTAAACTGGACCGGAGAGCCGGAACAAAAGCATGGATGGAGTGTTTGTGTGAACTAATATAAATTCAAAGTAAACATCATTACATAGAAGGGTACGGTCTTTTTTTTTTTTTTAGTTTTATTCATTTCAAACGGGCCGGATCCAGCCCGCAGGCCGTAGTTTGCCCACGGCTGAACTAGAGGCATCGTTTTTTTTGAAAAGTTCTCAGCTAACAACAGATGAACATTTGAGAGGCCCTCAGTCCAGCTTACTTTCTCAGTTCTCTGACCTTCCCATGCAATGATGTATAACAGGTTCAGATTAACTCTACGCATGGGAAAGAATCCATTCTCCTCATCCAGGAAATTCCTTCTCAAGGATGATAGGAGAATATGGGGGTGGGGAAGGAACTAAAATATAAACTCCTTTGTTAGTCCTCAGAATCATAAGAGTGTACAAGTTCCTATAGATTGAATCCACAAGGCCACCTTTTTTAACTTAATTTTTCAATTACAGTTGATATTCATATTTTCTATTAGTTTTGGTTATACAGCATAGTGGTTAGATAATCATACTTTATAAAGTGATCCCCCCAATATTTCAAGTTACCTTTCCATACCACCAAATTCTGTTCAAAAATGGCTTGAAGAAATTCCCACTGAAAATAATATATACGTCTCTAAAGTGAATCCCAGAGGGAATATATATATATATGCAAAAATAGGTTTACAGTTGTATGTGAAACAGAATTTATTGTTGTATTATTATTTATTAATTATTGTATTATTATTTTCATACGAACAACTATAAACCTACTTTTGCCCCACCTATGTGTGTGCGTGTGTGTGTATATGTGTGTATGTTTATAAATTTCTCCTGCAGAGTGGTTACTTGGATACATGGAAATGTGGCCTTATTTTCATGATTTCACATTTTTTCCTGCTCCTCAGCAATTCCAGATACCTTAAACCTACCACCAATCCTAGAGGCACATTTCCATAAACATGGTACATAGAAGTAGAAAATATTATAAAAAGGGATTCCCATTTGGTGTTTCAGCTTGCAAGACTTACACGTGAGGCTTCCTCTCACATGAGCCAAGTGGATTGACAAGAGCCCCATGAAGTCGGTAGGTGAAGGATGGCAGGTTCATCCTCTCCTTTGCCAAAGTCCCTTTCCTTAATGGGGTCAAAGCTTAAAAAGATAAAAAATCCCCAACTAAAAGAATAGACTGTTTTAAAATCCAGGTCATTTATATGCATAAAATATTTTTTCAAGTCTGGTGACACCTGACATGTCATTTTTCAATGATAAGCCTCATCACTGTGAAACACCATTATCTTTCCTTAGTCAACAAGCTTTGATAAACCCGCAGCCCCCACAGAGAAGACCCTCTTCTCCTTGCCAGGATCACAGATGGCAGGGATTTCTAAACTGAACTCTAGCTACCATCTAATTCTTTCTTGCAGGCCACGTCACCTAAAAATCACCCACACAGTCCCCTTAAACGAGAAATCATGATGGTTCATGACTAATCCAACCCATGTTCACACATAACTGTGATTTCACGCATTTGGTTTCTTTTTTAATTTTAGGGATGCTGTGATCTAGCTATGGCCACAGAAACCTTAAACACAATCAACCAACCTGTAGTTGAACTTAAATTGAACTGTATACATGGCAGATAAATTTAACGTGTTATTTAAGGCCAATAAGACATAAAATAAATACTAGTTTATTTCAAATAAAATATTAATAAATACATACATGAGTATACATACACAAAGGAGTTGATATATATTAGAACATAAAAAATAACGGTAAATTGCTTTCTTAACCAAAATTACTTTACACATTACATCAAATCCCTAGAACAAGATTAGTACATGCATTGTCAACATCTGGCCAATAGCTAGAAGCAATGTCCTAACATTAGAAAATACTAAAGTATAAAAAAATACTAAAGTACTAAAATTCTAAATTACATGTGTATATATTTGCTTTATCTTCAATTCTGACATAACATATGAAAGTACCTTTAAATATTTTAAAGGAGGAGGAAGTAGGAATTTTCATAATTCAGTTAATGTAAGGTACAATAAAGTAAGGAACTCAAAATGTCAAGCTGGAATTCCTAGCCCCATATATGTAAATATTTGACCTTGACATTATTATTATTCCTAAATAGAACTACACATTCAAAAATCAGCATATCAGTGAAGATACCCTTTTATTTTATAAAAATGAATAATTTCCTGCACTAGGTAGTAAGCTGTGTGAGAGAAGGGACTTTGTTTTATTCATTTCTATACCTTCAGTTCCAAGAGCACTGTCTGCCACATAATGTGCACACAATAAATATTTGTTGAATGAATAAGCTGATATCAAAAATACCATATATCATACCCAGCCACACCTAAGAGTTTATAACCCAGAACTTCTCTACTTTTGATTTCATTAATTCAAATACTTCACTCCAATTACAATCCCCTATCCTTCTAAACTGCTTCCACTGGTTCTTAGACCCCATAGGGGAGGGTTCGTCTTTCCATAGACCCTTCTACATTTACCCTGTCGGCTCCTTCCTGTCTTCTCTTCCTTTCCTAGACAGTTTGCATTCTGTTGTTTCAACTGCACTCTTGTCAATATCCTCAATAACCCATATTTTCATTGCAAATATCTGATTAAAAAAATATAACCCTAGAAGAGCCCAACTGTTGTGCTTTTATGACTAGGACTCCTGAGATCTACTGGAGAAAATAAAAATCACAATCTGGTGGATTATTATCAATATCAATTCTTAGATACTAGGCTCACCTCAACACTGCCTGACACTCAAAGTATGCTTCCCTGATCCTAATTTGCTCTCCTGGTCACCATGATAACTATTTCAAACCTTCCTCAAGTAACTCAAATCTCCAACCCAAACTTTGCTCCACTCCAACCACTGCTCTAAAAGGATGAGCTTTTCTCTTATATCATCAAGAAATAAAAATGCTCTCAGGTAAGTTCCTTCTGTCAAATCTATAAACTTATTTTCGTCTATATTCACTTTTGTTTTCCCCAACACTAATGACCTTCCTTTTATTTAAGGGGAATCCCTCCACCTCATTCTGGATCCTTTTCCATCTGGCATAAGGACTCTGCCCTGTGAGGACTTTGCTCTATCAATTATCCCTTCCTTACCATCAGCTTTTAAAGACATCTACTAGTAAGTCCCTTCTAAACTTAAAAAAAGGGGGGGGAAAAACTTCCCCCGATCTCAACCCTTCCCCTACTACCACCCTCTCTCTGCTCTTCAGAGCCAAATTTTTCTAAGGAATGATCCATGTTCACTGCCTCTACTCCTTCATATCCCAATCATTTCTCAACCTACCAAAGTCTAGAATTCCATCCCCCCACTCCCCTGAAATTACTCTAAGGTCACCAAGAACCTTCTAAATCCAATGGACAATAATCAGTCTTTATCTTCCTAGACCTCTCTGAATCTTTAGCACCACTGACCAGTTTTTGATGGAGCCATTCCATCTTGAAAAACTTATCCTACTGATATTCAAGTAGATTCACAAATATATATCATAAGAATGCTCAATGTCTGAACCAGAAAAAAAAAAACAAAACCCACAATAATTTAAACATCTACCAATAGGGAACTGACTAAAAAAGTATGGTACATACATATAATGGAATACTATGTCACTGTTAAAAAGACAGATGTAGTTCTATATATACTGACATTGAAAACTTGTCATAAATATTAAGGAAACAATACACTGTAAAACATATATTATTATTCCATTTGTATTTTTTTAACATTTATGTGCATACTGGAAGGAAGGAAGGAAGGAAGGAAGGAAGGAAGGAAGGAAGGAAGGAAGGAAGGAAAGAAATGTTTATATAGTCATATATAAATGGAAAGAAATACACATTTAATATTGTTACCTCTAGGGAGTGGAATGTGGTGAGGAGAACAGAAGATTTATGTTATCTTTTTGGGGTCAAGTAATAAAAATATAGTCAGTCCATAAGCACACCAACATTTCCAAAATAATTAAGAAAGAAGTTCAAAGGAGATAGAAAGGGAATGGCCTAAGAGACTGGGTGAAATCTATTTTAGTGTTTCCAAAGCTAAGGGAGGAGAAAGAGAAGGGTGATTAATGATTTCAAACACGGAAAGAGAGATACACTAAAAACAAGGAGCGATACGTATCCAATACACAAAGAGAATGAACAGATAATTCTTGAAGGAGGAAGATCAAATGACCAATAGATATAAAAGAGTAAAAGTTTAACTCTTAATAGAAATAACATTTTTTTATTTACCTATCAATTCAGCAAATTTTTAAAAAGACAATATTCAATTTTAAAGAAAGAAGATGTAGGAGGTACTCTAATACTTTGTTTGCAAGTATAAATTGGTGACATTGATCCCAAGTGTCCATCAGTAGAGGAATGGATAAAAAAAACTTTGGTATATTTACATAATGGAATACTACACAGCTGTAAAAAAGAAGGAACTCTTACCATTTGCAACAGCATGGATAGACCTGGAGATTATTATTCTAAGTGAAATAAGTCAGCCAGAGAAAGACAAATCCCATATAATCTCACTTATATGTGGAATCTAATGAACAAAATAAACTGACAAACTAAACAGGTCTAGAGACATGGAAGCATGGAAAAGACTAACAGATCTCAGAAGGAAGGGTGGTGGTGGGAAGAGGTTAACCAAAGAAAGTATATGCATATATGCATAGCACATGGACACAGACAACAATGTGGTGACAGACTGCGTAGAGGTGGGCAATGTTCAGTGTAGGAGGGGGACTATGTAGAGATGGGCAAAGGGGGGTGAGGGGGCAGGGGACATCTGTAATAGTGTCAATAATAAATTAATAAATAAAATGTAAATTGGTAAAACCTGTTAGAGTAAGTAATGTAACAATTGATTTCTAAAAAAAACTGAACTTCAGACACAGCCACTTGGCCTGGAGGTCAAATCCCCCCTGGTATCAGCTACAACAATCAAGGCTTAACTAAAAGACTGCGCACAAAGACCACTAGGGGGTTCACCAAGAAAGCATAACAAAATGCGGAGACAAAGAAACAGGACAAAATTGTCAATGGAAGATATAGAGTTCAGAACCACACTTTTAAGGTCTCTCAAGA
>NW_006287429.1:48333-51394 GCF_000327345.1 Myotis davidii | reverse complement strand
ATAAACTGGTGAATATAATAGAATAGAAAGGGAGTGGACTGACAATTCTCAGGGGAAAGGGGTTTGGGGGTGCGGGAAGAGACTGGACAAAAATCATACACCTAAGGATGAGGACAGTGAGGGGGGGGCATGGGTAAGAGCAGGGAGTGGGGTGGGAGCCGGGTGGAGGGGTGCTATGGGGGGAAAAAGAGGAACAATTGTAATAATCTGAACAATAAAGATTTAAAAAAAAACTGAACTTCAGAGAACTATCACAATTTTGATTAAATTATTGATTATGTGATACATTGTTTAACACATATTTCCCCTGCTAAAATATGTTCCATTTAAAACAGTGGTTCTCAACCTTCCTAATGCCGCGACCCTTTAATACAGTTCCTCATGTTGTGGTGACCCCCAACCATAAAATTATTTTCATTGCTACTTCACAACTATAATTTTGCTACTATTATGAATTGTAATGTAAATATCTGATATGCAAAAAAATATCTGATATGCAGGATGTATTTTGACACAGACAACAGGGGGATGAGGGCATGAGTGGGGGGGATGCGGGGATAATGTGGGGATAAGGACACATATGTAATAACTTAATAATTTTTTTTTTTAAAAAAGCCATCATCTATCTTCTTCTCCACTATATCTTAAGCACCTAGCCTAGAAACTGGCATATTGTAGGCCCTCAGTAAATCAACTCATGTTTTCTTAAAAGTTGCAAGCAATAGTTTAGAGATACTGATACTAAAGCTATTCTGATACCTGAATTGATAGAGCTACAAACAAGAAATAGTGTAGATGCCATGGAAATTTCCCAGGTCTTAAGAATTACTTAAGTTCAAGGTAGATTTAGATAGTCACAGATATGAAAGCCAGGGTGGTCCATCATTTCAACTATTCTGCCAGCAGTATTCAATCTCATGCCTTCTTATATTTCTGTCACAGCCACCCAGAAAAATCCCCCAAAATAGACTGTCTAGAGTCTAAGACTCTGTTTCTACACCTAGGCTGGTGAGTGCTGGAGAGAATGGATATAGGGTTCTGTGACTTGGGGCAGAAACACATTCAAGTTATTCAAAACTTTCTTGGGTTTCTATGATGTGGCAATCTGGATGATATGCCTCTAATGGGCTCCTCTTTCCATCCCTCTCAAATGCTTTCCAACTCTTCACCACTCTCATCAGATGGGACCTCTCTCAAAATCCTGTCCTTCTACAGCTCCTTCCTTCTCCACAGCCTCACCAATACCACCCGCTTTCCCTCCTGTCTCAATGGAAGAGCCACCTCTCTTCCTCTAAGGCCAGTCTTTTCACCTCTTTCAATCCGGAGCCCCCATCCTCTTGCTTTCTCAACAACCTCACATCATCAAGCTTTGTACCATCTACATACACATAAGTGGGCTCACCCCTCTTCTATATTTAAAACAAAACAAAATTAACAACATCTTCTTGACTGTCTATAAGAAACACTCTCTCCTTCCCATAATAGCCAAGCCCCTTCAAAGTCTATACCATATTCCTTATCAGTCCTCAGTTCTCACTCCCCAACTCTTTACAATCTGCCTTTCTCTCCTCCTGCTGCACTGATGTCGTCATTGACCTCCTAATTGCCAAATCTAATGAACATGTTTTTAAATGTTTTATAGTGTGTTTTATCTGATTACAAGAGTGATACACATCATGAACAAAGTATGACATATGACAGACTAGAGAGAAAAAAAAGCTTGCACTATATAACAGGCAATGAGTAAATATCCCTAATAAACACAGAGATCCTGCAAACAAATTAAACATATAAGCCAAAAGAAAAATGTGCAAAGGATATTAAGAAGCAAGTCTCAGGAAAAATACAAATAGTTAACATACATGAAAATATAACCCCAGTGATCAGAAAAATGCAAAACAAATCAGTTCTATACTATTTTTCACCTATCAGATGGGCAAAAATTAAAAAGAAAGTCCATCCTTAGCAAGGACATAAGAAAAGCCACTTTCCATGGTGACAATATAAACCTTCTTAGATGTCACTTCAGCAGTGCCCACTCACACTTTTAAAAATATATATCCTTTGACATAACAATTCTCCTAATAGAAAGTTATCCTACATAAATATTTATATGTGTGTGCATCTTATATCTATATCCCTCCTTGAGCATTGTGCAAAGATATTTATTTCAGCATTGTGATGGTTCAGACTAGAGTGACAGGCAAATTAGATGGATACATATGACAGAATATATGACACACTTAGAAGTTCAGTCAACAGGACTTGCTGATGAATTGGATGTTGGGAGGTTGAGAGAAAGACAGGAATGAAGGGTAACCCCAGATTCTTAGTTTGAGCAACTGAATGGATGCTAGTGCCATTTTACTGAGATAGGGGAAGTTGAGGGAAGGGGCTGGGGATGTAAGAGGAATCAGGAGTACTTTTTGGCCATGTTACATTTGAGACATCGAAAAGGCCATTGGATACATGAGGCTGTAGCTTCGAAGAAAGGCTTAGGTGAGAGACATAAATTTCTGAGTGATGAGTGTATATATACATGGTATTTAAAGCCATAGGGCTGGATGAATGCTTCTAGGAAGATTTTGGATGGTGAAAAGTCCATGAACTGAGTCCTGTACCACTCCAATGTTCAAATGTTGGGGAGCTAAATTTAGTAGAATAGGGGGGTCAAGCAGAAGTTTTCTGTACAAATTTGAGTATCAAATAAGTTAACATACATCAAATGGTGAAGAATCACATATTTACCACCACATCAAGGGCCAAATTCCTTGCAAGCCTGTCTTTTAAGGGATTCTAGCCCCTTTTTTCTGAATATTTCAAAGCACATTTAAACAGAACAGTACTTTTATTCTTTTATGTTTCCTATGGTTTCCTCACAGTATAATTCTAACATAAAATTAGTCAAGTACTGCCCTGGCCAGTGTGGCTCAGTTAGTTGGAGCATCATCCTGTGTACCAGAAGGTCACGGATGTGATTTCCCGATCAGGGCACATACCTAGGTTGCAGGTTACATCCCTGGTCAGGGCATATATGGGACACAACCAACTGATCTCTTGA
>NW_006287429.1:40985-48311 GCF_000327345.1 Myotis davidii | reverse complement strand
CTCTCTCTCTCTCTCTCTCTCTCTCTCTCTCTCTCTCTCTCTCTCTCTCTGTGTGTGTGTGTGTGTGTGTGTGTGTGTGTGCGTGTATCTGTCTTTCCTCCTTCCCTCTCTAAAAATCAACTTAAAAAAACTAGTCAAGTACTATACAATGCTCAGCAATGGCTTTTCCATAAATTCATAATCCAGTAACTACCTCAGGCCTAAAAGGCTAAAGGTGACTTGAGACCAGATGCTTAATTTGTGGCATCTTTTATTATTTTCGGCTGTTCACTTCCCTATTGCACAGTAACTTTCTCCAGCTTCTACTGAGCTCACCAAATGCCTACAATGCCTCAAGGCATCTGACAATCCACACCCCATCCTCTCAGTGCAGCCTCCCTCCCTATCCACCTGAAGCACAGTATCTTTACATTTCCACTTTAAACTTTTGAAGTTTCCATTCAGAGACTCATGCCTTAAAAAAGAGAGAGGAAGTACTTCCAACTAGGTCAAAGTTGTTATCAGGAATGCAATCTCAAAGCAAAACTCAGAAGGAAAACAGTGAGAACTGGCCCAGGGCAACCTTACAGCTGTAGGGTGACAGCCAGGGTTCCCTCGATTTCAGTTCCAGGAGGGCACAAAAAAAAGTGCTGATTCCTAGAACATTAATGTCATGCATTAATTCATTTAACAATATTAGTAAGCACCTATGTGCCAGGCCCCCTTATGGATGCAGTGGTTCACTGGTGAATAAAACAAACAGAAAACCCTAACCACATGGAACTTACATTATGGAGAGGGGAGAGGAACAAACAATAAGAAAGAAAAATGGATGAAATACACACTATGATATATTATAGTAATAAGGTAAGGAAGGGGCACATGGGATGTTCAGGGAAGGGTTGCAAGTTTAAACATAATTAGGGAAGGTTCCACGGAGATGACATTTAAGTACAAACTCCTAGCTGTCGGATTTAAAGTGCCTCTTTTGTACTTCAACCCCACCATCATCAGACCTCAGGCTCTTGAAGGCTTGGTATCCCCAGTTCCTAGCACAGATATTTGTTAATTTCTTGTGCTTAAAACAAAGGGAGCTCTATGATCCAGACCTTGCCCTTAAAGAGGTTAGAATGTTCCAGGTGAAAAAACAATTAAGACAGGGATTAACCCCTTCCCCAACAATTTTTTTGTTAAAAACGTTTCTTTTTCAGACTAATTTTTTTATTTTGGTTCTATATAGTATTTTTGATGCTGGTTATGAAAACAGTTTGTAATTATTTTTTCTTCCCATTTTTGTGGTTAAGAATAGTATTTCCTCAGAAAGTTTCTAGATGAAATTATTTAGAATGGTACGTATGTAGCTGGTTTTTGAAGGTAAAGTTTTAGACGAGTATACTCGTCGACGACTGAAAAAAGAACATTTTGTGAAAACGTGTATACACGTTTCTGCCGGGGAAGGGGTTAAGGGCTTTCCTGAGGTGTAAACAAAATGAGAGACTTTAGAGCTAAATCTTGAAAGATGAATAGGATTTAATGGCAGGGGAGTGGTATGGGTAGCAAGTTAGCTTTTCAGGGGGGAAAAAGGAGAAGTTTGAACAAAGGCCCAAAGGTGAGATCAAGGAGTACATTTTCTACTGGACTGTCCCTGCCTAAGGTACCCCTCCCATCCCACCATAAAACAAGCAAACACTCCCCCTCAGGCTCTCTGGACTGGCTGTTGGGGAATCCTTTTCACATACCACATCCTCATTTCTCCCCTAGCCAGCAAAAAAGGAAGAAGTTGAGTCAAGAACACATATCCCTAGAATCCAGAGTTACCCATTCCTAACTTCAGGACAATTACTATTGAGCTAAGAGCCCCAGATGTTTCATTCAGCTAGGTACATTCAGGGCTGTGTGCTTATGGTGGCAATGTGGCGACTGGACCCCTATTGGAAGTGAAATGGTGAAGTGAGTAAGACACCAGTGAGGGAAATGGTCCAAAGTCTCCACAGTGCATCCAGGGTGGAATCAAGGACCAAAACTTATGTATGCTTCAGCTTGGGAAATTTTTAATCATTTGTCCTCACTTGTGAGCTATTTAGTGTTTCTAACATCTAATACAGCAGAGGTGGTGTGACAGGGGATAGGAACACAGCAGTTCAGTCAGATGACCCAGCTCTGCCCCTCATCTATTAGGTGACTTGGGGCAAGGCACTTAACCTTTGAGTCTCTTTTTCATCACAACACAGTTATAACTGTAGTGCCTACTGCATAGAGTTATGAGGATTATATAATTATGTCAAGAATTTATCAAAATGCCTGGCTCAGTGGATTCTAACAACCATTATTAGTAGCAGCCTTTAAGGGGAAAAGCTCGGAGAGTATCATCCAGAATGCTACATATGCTCATAGACCAATTATCCCTCAACATACTCTGACCTAGAGCTATTACCTGGAAGCTGTGTTACCAGAAATGTTCACCCCCTGCCATGAAAAGTCTCGAATACCAAGTTGGTGGTCTTTTCCTACTAGGAATTCCAGCAGGTGCTAAAAAAAAAAAGTCAACTACAACAAAATACTTCCTCGGGGCCCCAATTCTTTGCATCAGACATTGTTCTCTCCACAAACCAGCGGTAAACACATTAGGTCAATAATACCGCAATATTAATGGACTTATTGAAGGGTGGAGGTGGGAACCTGAAAAAGCGGAAAAGAAGCCAATTAAAACTAGGAGGTCTAGGATGTACTGAAGACTAATTTCTGCCACAAATGTTCAAGGTCTAGGGCCAACCCTGGTAAAGGCTGTATTCTGGAATGCTAGGTCCTCTGGTTCTGAAGAAGCAGGGTACTGGGGGAAGAAGAGGTTAGTTAATGAGAAACAGATCATTTGTTCAATCACTTGTTCTAACCAAATGATTTCCCCACCAAAAAATCAACCATTTCACTCTACATTAAGGGCTGAAGGCGTTCATCTACCCCTTTACAAACCATCACAGAAGACAGAAGGGTTCTGGGGACCCTCCTCCAGGAGCAAATCCTTGAAGCCTGCTTGAAGGGTGGTGAGAAAAAGCAGTTCAGCTCCAGAGCACACAGCTGCGTCCGGGCCCCAAGCACTGAGGAAGCCCACTAAGGCAGGACTGGGGCCAGCAGCCTTTACCTGCGGCTGGCCGGCCCAGGAAGCAAACGCTACCAGACGTCAGCCCGGCCAAGCCCGGCCCGTCCGCCTGTCCGGAAGAAGCGCGGGGCTGAGACCACGCGGAAAGGCTGGGTGCTGCCAGAGGACCCAGCGTAAGGTGACTCGACGCCTCCGAGGGCGCAGCTCCCGCTAGGAACTCGGCCCCACCCCCGCCCCAGGGACGTGC
Organism: Myotis davidii; assembly: GCF_000327345.1. Lineage (NCBI taxonomy): Eukaryota > Metazoa > Chordata > Mammalia > Chiroptera > Vespertilionidae > Myotis > Myotis davidii. The sequence goes on along the minus strand of NW_006287429.1, from coordinate 44,988 downwards.
CCCAGCTCGCAGGCGGGTCAGAGGGGCACAGCCCGCCTTAGCGACGGCCGGGAAAGGAAGGGGCCCGGGAGAAAGCCAACTGCGGGGAGGGATCATCCCAAGCAGACAGGAGTGGAGGCTTGGGGCTTGAGGTCCAGAGAGACAGGCAGGGGAAGGGACAGGAAAGACTGGGAAGGGCGCCGGTCCCTCAGATGGGGGTGGGGGCGCAGCGAAAAGGGGTTGGGGGCCCGGGAGGAGTGGGGGCCCGGCGAAGTGGCGGCCTCTGGCCGCGGACCTACCTGTCACCTGCAACAGGTGCCACGAGAGGGCGAGACGTCCCAGTGTCCGATTCAGAACAGGGTCTACAGCTCCGGGAAGACTGCAATCTCGCTCAGGCGGCCGGCCCTTCTCACCCTCCTGGGAGGCGGAAAAAGCTGCAACTTTCCCTGGAGCTGGGAGGAGCTGGACTCTTAAAGGGGCCGCACAGGGCTCCGGGCTCCTTGGTGGGGGATCGCGCCGCTCCAAGGAGAGCTCTTGGAGCCAAAGCCTTAAAGCACTGGACGGATGTCCTCCCAGGTTAGAAAAGGGCGCTTGAGGACTAAAGATAAGGGTCTAAGACTAGACCTGACCCCGCTCTCACTTCCATCTGTGATCACTCTCTCAGATGATAAATTACCTGCCTCTGCCACTCAACTGAGCCAAAAGTTATCAAACTTTTGTCGTGTTCTTTTAGGAAGATGACGACTCTAGAGTAGACCATATAATGTGGGGAAATAAAATATGATACCATTCTGATCATTTGACTTTCCGTCTTTTATGGCAAAGAAAAATGTCCGTCTAAAATAGAAACATTTTGAGCAAAGGACATAAGACTAAATTCACACAGGGACACAACTGGTACATTCACTCAGCATAATAAAAGAAGAGCGAACTGGAATAATAATGAGATTGGCAAAGGTTTGAAAATCTTCCTCCTGTCAGAGTCTGGGGCACACCACGGGACCCAGAATATTATATAGCCAGTAAAACTGGCACAGTAGTCCCTCCTTGTCCATGAGAGATATATTCTAATGCACCCAGGGGATGCCAGAAACCACAAATAGTACTGAACCCTGTATATACTATGATTTTATTTTTCCTATACATACCTTTTCATTTAAAGGAAACACTTTATGGCTTCTCTTTGCTATATTTAAATTGCCAGCATCACTACTCTTGCATTTTGTGGCCATTATTAAGTACAATAAGTGTTACTTGAACACGAGCACTGCAGTACTATGACAGTTGATCTGATAATCTAGAAAGCCAGACATTAATAATGGCCAGATAGTATTTACAGTATGGATACATTAAACAAAGGGATGATTCACATCCTGGATGGATTGGAGCAGGAAAGCATGAGATTTCATCACACTACTCAGAATGGCACACAATTTAAAACTTATGAATTGTTTATTATTGGAATTTTCCACTTAATATTTTCCAACTGCAGTTGACCTTAGGTAACTGAAATCATAGAATGCAAATTGGCAGATAATGGGGACTACTGTGTTTACACATAGTTCATAATGACAAGAAAATGCTTGTGTCTAATATTAATTGAAAGTAGGATACAACATTTAATACAAAATATAATCACAATTAATGGAAATGGGGAGATATTCATGAAAAAAAGGCTAGAAAGAATTATGCAAAATATTAATAGTGGCCATCTCTAGGTGCTGGAACCAAATGAATTTTTCCTTTTCCTCCTACTTTTCTGTATTTGTCAACTTTCTTATAATGAGCATGTATAGCTTTGATAATATAAAACATGTTTTTTGAAACTCTTTAATAGAGAAAGAAAAAAAATCATTTTATTTCTAGAAGACAAAACAGTGAAATTCAGCTCCCAGGGTCTACCAAATGTTTTCTTCCATACTTGAATTCTTCAATACCCTGCCTACAGCCTGACGTGCAAAGGAGCCATTTCAAAAAGAAAAACCTTTTGTTTTGTCTAGCTTTCCCAACTCCATCCTCAGGGCTTCTCTGCTCAACACTAGGCATTGCATGTTTCCACCTTTTTTTTTTTTTTCAAAAAAATTTTTTTTAAATTCTTTATTGTTGAAAGTATTACCAATGTCTCCTTTTTCCACCATTGACCTCTCCCTGGCCACTCCCACCCCCCAGCATATGCCCTCACCCCCCTACTGTCTGTGTCCATGGATTATGCTTATATGCATGCATACAAGTCCTTTAGTTGGTCTCTTATCCCCTCCCTCTCCCTTCCCTGCCTTCCCTCTGAGGTTTGATGGTTGGTTCAATGCTTCTATGTCTCTGTATCTAGAACTCCTTTTTTTACAGCAGCGTAGTATTCCATTGTGTAGATGTACCACAGTTTTCTAATCCACTCATCTGCTGATGGGCACTTCGGCCATTTCCAAATCTTAGCTATTGTAAATTGTGCTGCTATGAACATAGGGGTGCATATGTCCTTTCTGATCGATGTTTCTGTTTTCATGGGATATATTCATAGAAGTGGGATTATTGGGTCAAATGGAAGTTCATTTTTAATTTTTTGAGGAAATTTCATACTGTTCTCCACAGTGGCTACACCAGTCTGCATTCCCACCAGCAGTGCATGAGGGTTCCTGTTTCTCCACATCCTCTCCAGCACTTGTCCTTTGTTGATTTGTTGATGATAGCCATTCAGACAGGTGTGAGATGATACCTCATTGTTGTTTTGATTTGCATCTCTCGGATGATTAGTGACTTCAAGCATTTTTTCAAATGTCTCTTGGCCTTCGATATGTCCACTTTTGAAAAGTGTCTATTTAGGTTTTTGCCCATTTTTTGGATTGGGTTGTTTATCTTCCTTTTGTTAAGTTGTATGAGTTCCCTATAAATTTTGGAGATGAAACTCTTAGCAGATATAACATTGGCAAATAGGTTCTCCCATGGAGTAGAGTCTCTTGTTGTTTTGTTGATGGTTTATTTTGCTGTACAGAAGCTTTTTATTTTGATGTAGTCCCATTTGCTTTTTTTCTCCTTAGTTTCCATTGCCCTAGGAGCTATATTGGTAAAGATATTACTATTACATATCTCTGACATTTTGCTGCCTGTGGATTCTTCTAAAATTTTTATGGTTTCCCATCTTACGTTTAAGTCCTTTATCCATTTTGAGTTTATTTTTGTGTATGGTGTGAGTTGGTGGTCTAGTTTCATTTTTTTGCATGTATCTGACCCATTTTCCCAGCACCACTTATTGATGAGACTGTCTTGACTCTATTGTATGCTCTTGCCTCCTTTGTCAAATATTAATTGAGCATAATGGCTTGGGTCGATTTCTGGGTTCTCTATTCTGTGCCATTGGTCTATATGTCTGTTCTTGTGCCAGTACCAGGAAGTTTTGAGAACCATGGCTTTGTTATATAGTTTGATATCTGGTATTGTGATCCCTCAAACTTTGTTCTTTTTTCTCAGGACTGCTGCAGCTATTCAGGTTGTTTTTTTATTATTTCACTAGAGGCCTGGTGCACAAATTTGTGCACAGGTGGGGTCTGGCTGGCCCACCCCGATTGGAGCCGATTGGGGCCAGGAAGAGGGGCCACAAATGGTTGGCCAGCCAGCCCCACCCCCGATCGGGGTGGGGTGGGCCGATCAGGGATGGGGCCAATGGGGTCGAGGGGCTGCGGTTCATTGGCCGCCGGCCCTGCCCCCTGGTCAAACTCCCGAACTCCTGCTTGAGGGGACAATTTGCATATTAGTCTTTATTATATAGTGTATAAATTTTTGAAGAGTTTGTTCCAAGTTTGTGAAACATACTGTTGGTATTTTAATAGGGGTTGCGTTGAATGTATAGATTGCTTTGGGTAGTATGGACATTTTAATGATGTTGATTCAACCAATCCATAAACATGGGACATTCTTCCACTTGTTTATATCTTCTTCTATCTCTTTTTTTAAAATATATTTTATTGATTTTTTACAGAGAAGAAGGGAGAGGGATAGAGAGTCAGAAACATCGATGAGAGAGAAGCATCGA
>NW_006287429.1:32245-40410 GCF_000327345.1 Myotis davidii | reverse complement strand
TATCCTGCTACATTGCCAAATTCATTTATTAGGTCTAGTAGTTTTTTGATGGAGTCTTTGGGGTTTTCTATGTATAATATCATGTCGTCTGCAAATAAGGACAGTTTTACTCCTTCTTTTCCAATTTGGATGCCTTTTATTTTTTCTTCTTATCTGATTGCTATGGCTAGTACTTCTAGTACTATGTCGAACAGGCGTGGCGAAAGTGGGCATCCCTGTCTTGTTCTTGTTCTTAGGGGAAATGGATTTAGTATTTGCTCATTGAGGATGATGTTGGCTATAGGTTTGTCATATAGGGTTTTTATTATGTTGAGGTATGATACCTTTATTCCCACTTTGCTGAAAGTTTTTATCAAAAAAGGGTATTTGAATTTGTCAAATGCTTTTCTGCTTCAATTGATATGATCACGTGGTTTTTGTCTTTCAATTTTAATTACGTTTATTGATTTGTGGATATTGCACCAGCCTTTGATTCCCAGAATAAATCCCACTCTGTCATGGTGTATGATCCTTCTAATGTAATGCTGGATGCTATTTGCTAATATTTTTTGTGGATTTTAGCATCTATGGTCATCAGGAATACTGGCCTATAATTCTCTTTCTTTGTAGTGTATTTATCTGGTTTTGGGATTAGGGTAATGCTGGATTCATAGAAAGAGCTTGGAAGTGTTCCTTCCTTTTGATTTTTTTGGAATAGTCTGAGGAGGACCAGTGTTAGTTTTTCTTTGAATGTTTGGTAAAACTCCCCTGTGAAGCCGTCTGGACTAGGGCTTTTGTTTGCTGGAAGTTTTTTGTTTACTGCTTCAATTTTGTCAGTAGTTATCAGCCTATTCAGGTTTTTTTATTCTTCCTGATTGAGTTTTGGAAGGTTGTATTTTTCTATGAATATCTCCATTTTTGTCCAGATTGTCCAGTTTGTTGGAGTAGAGTTGTTCAAAGTATTTTTTTTTTACAATCCTTTGTATTTCTGTGGGGTTAGTTGTTACTTTACCTCTTTCATTTCTGATTTTGTTTATTTGAGTTCTCTCTCTTTATTTTTTGGTGAGCCTGGCTAGAGGTTCATCAATCTTGTTTATCCTTTCAAAGAACCAGCTCTTGGTAACCCATTCATTGTTTAATAGCATGCTATTTAGCCTTCTTGTGTTTGCTTGGTTTTTATTATAGCTGATTTCTAATTTCATATCATTGTGATCTGAGAAGATGCTTGATATAATTTCAGTCTTCTTGAATTTGTACAGACTTAGCCTGTGCCCTAATATGTGGTCTATCTTTGAAAATGTTCCATGTGTACTTGAGAATAATGTATATTCTGTAGCTTTGGGGTGAAACATTCTGAAGATGTCAATTAATTCCATCTGTTCTAATAAGTCGTTTAGGATTGCTATTTCTTTGATGATTTTTTGTCTTGTTTTCACCTTCTTAACCTGGTCTGCAGGAATTCAGACCAAGCACTTCTCTGCTCCTTCTTTGTAGGCGGTGCTTGGCAGGAGTTGGAAATACCTTAGCCAGAAGAGATTTCAGAAAACATTCAGTTCAATCTTCTATTTCCACAGCAAAATTTCCAGCTATTATTTCAACTTTTTACTTCTTTATACCTGTGCAGTTTCTCATTCTCCAAGATCCTCCTCCTTAAAGATGATGTGTACCTGATTCATTTATTCTAAGACAGTATCACTAAACCAGCTGCAAATACAGAGACAAACATAAACAATGAACCAAAACAAAATTAGTCAATGGCCTGTTTCCACAGATTCTGGCTATGCTTTGCAAACTGCTGTCCATTTCTGTTTGATGCTCTATGTTTGCCACAAGGATTCTGTGCTCAAATTTTTATGCCACATATTGTGAAGGCTTCAATGCACGCAAACCCAGGTATCATCCTGTGCAATAATGTAAACAGGAACTTATGGATTAGTATACTATCTATGGTATGTAAACTCCTGTCCCATAGTAAATGATTGGATTCAATGAATGGTTCAGTTTTACCACTTTGAAGGAGTTCTGGCTAGTGCAAAGTGTTAAGATGGAGTTTTTCCTCAGCCCCAGGTGACAAGATGCCTCAATATTGAGCAATTGCTCTTTTTGAAAAGTATTAAATATTTCAAAAATATATACATGTATAATGAATAATATAACAACATATTCCCACTACCCAGCTTAAGAAATAAGGCATTACCACTGCAATCCAAGCTTTCTGTATAAACCTCCATCCCAAGGTTTTCACTCTCCCAGATTTGATCTTGATCATTTCCATGTGTGTCTTTATATATTTACTACATATGCATCTATTCCTAAACAATATGTACTACTTTACATAAATAACTGTTTGTACTTTCTGCAATTTACTTTCCTCACTCAACATTATGTTTATGAGTTTTATCCCTGTTGATAGGTGTAGCTCTAATTCATTTTCACTGCTATAAAGCATTCCAAGCATAATAATATTGTAATTTTATGTGTTCTCTTATTGATCAAGTACTTGTCAATTGCCAACTCTTACTTCTGGATGCTGGGACACTTTCTCTTCCTTTCTTGTTGAGTAATAGTTTACTTTTGAAAAAAAATGAACAAAAAATAGAAGGCTTCTTGACCAAGCATATTTAGTGTACTAGTGGTTTAGTGAGTTCAGGGGGTAAAAAGTAGATTTAGTCTCTTATTCAGTCAAGATCAGGGTTTCTCCACCTCTACACTATTAACATGTTGGGGACTATCCTGTGCATTGTAGGATGGTTAGCAGAATCTATGACATGTGCTCACTAGATGCCAATAGTGACAACCAAAAATGTCTTCAGCTATTGCCACATGTTCTTAGTTTAGAACCACTCGTCAAGATGTACTGAGCATCCATTATATGCAAACCACTTTAGTAGGTGCTATGGGAAGAAATCAGACGAATAGACACTGAAAATTTTTAAAAGTCCTTTCATTCAAAGATATGTGTTGAGCATATACTATGTGGAAAGTATACTTAGATAGACACTGGGATTTTAGTGACTCTTTCCTCACAGTGTTCACTATTTATTACATGGGGTAGGTGGAAACAGACAAACCATAAACATACAATTATAATACAATGTGTAAAGTGAAGAGCTGGGGAGATGTACAGAATATGTGGGAGTACCTAGCAAGGCCACTTACTTATACTAGCCTGGTGGGAAGTGGTCAGTGAAGGGTCCCTTGAAAAAGTAATCTTAAAATAGAAATAGGAATTAGCTGACCCAAAGGGCATTGCAGGCAGAAGAATAGTATAAGCAAGAACAAAAGGCTAGAATACAAGGCCTATCCAAAGGAAGTATATAAGGAAGGTGGTGGTGGTGGTGGTGGTGGTGGTGGTGGTGGTGGTGGTGGTAGTGGAGCATAACGTGTAAGGAAAAAAATAATCACAGATGAGACTATAAAGATGGTGTATTAGTGGCATAAACAACAGAAACTTACTGTATCACAGTTCTGGAGGCTAGAAGTCTGAGACCAAAGTGTCTGCAGGGTTAGCTGTTTCTGAGGGGTATGAGGAAAATCTTTAAAGTTTTTAGCTCTGCACTATAAACTTCCAAAGAACAAAACAATCCTGAAAACAAGTTTTCTTCTAGATTCTAATTGTCTGTTGGCAATCTTTGTGATTTCTAGGATTATAGAAGCATCACCCTCTTCTCTACCTTCATCTCCACATGGCATTTGCCCTGTGTATGTGTCCCAGTGTCCAAATTTCTCCTTTTTATAAAACTAGCAATCATATTGTATTAGGGCCCAGCCTAATGATCTCATCTTAGCTAATTACATCTGTAATTACCTTATTTTCAAATTAGGACACATCCTGAGGTACTTGGGTTTAGGACTTTAACATATGAATTTTAGAAAGGCACATAATTTCACCCATAACAGATGGGTAAGGATTAGAACTTCAGAGGCCTTGTGAGCCAGGTTAAAGAATATGTTTAGCCAGGTAATTAGTTACTGCCTTTCAAAGAGACCTAGAGTTCTTTACCCCATCATTTTTAGTGACATCATTCAAATCATTTTTCATTCTTTTTATGACTAAACTAGAGGCCCAGTGCATGAATTCGTGCACCAGTGGGGTCCCTCAGCCTGGCCTGCAGGATTGGGCCAAAACTGGATCTCCGACATCCCCCACGGGGTCCCAGATTGCGAGAGGGTGCAGGTCAGGCTGAGGGATTCCACCAGTGCATGATTGGGCCCAGAGAGACACGGGAGGTTGGCCAGATGGGGAGGGACCCCAGCAGCAAGGTAACCTATCAGTTGGAGCGTCTGGCCCCGGTGGTCAGTGCACATCATAGTGAGCAGTTGAGCGGCCTTAGCATATCATTAGCATATTATGCTCTGATTGGTTGAATGGCTGATTGGTTGACCGGGCACTTAGCATATTGGGCTTTTATTATATAGGATAATAGTCCACTATATGAATATGCCACATTTTGCTTATTCATTCATCAGTTGATAGACATTTGGGTTGTTTGCTCATTTTCACTATTGTGAATAATGCTGATGTAAATATTCATGTGTCAGGGTTTTTTTTTTACCTATGTTTTCAAATGTCTTGTGTGTGTACCTAGAAGTGGAATAGCTGGGTCATATAGTAACTCTATGTTTAACCTTTTGATGAATTGCCAGACTGCTTACCATAGTGGCTGCACCATTTTACATTTTCATCAGCAATGTATGAGGGTTCCAATTTATCTATATCCTTGGTAACATTTCATTTGTTTTTGTTTTGTTTTTATTATATACATCCCAGTGGGTGTGAAATGGTATCTCATTGTAGTTTTGATTTGCATTTCCCTAACAACTAATGATGTTGACTGTCTTTTCATATATGTTTAGCCATTAATATCTCCTTTGAAGAAATACCTATTCAAATTTTTTGTACATTTTAAATTGTCTTTTTATTATTGAGCTATAACAGTTCTGTATATATTCTACTTATACTCTTGAAAAGCAAAGTGGGTGGGAGAAGGGGGAAGAAAATTCTTAGGTGGGGAACTGGCATGGACATGTCAATAGCAATCTTTGCTGTTTGATTCAGGATGAGAGCCCGGGGCAGGGAAAATGGACTGAATCATATTAAGAATGGGTCCTTTGTGGTTATGGCCAAAACTAAGTAAGTGCAGGACTGATTTGTTCTTTGGAGGTTAATAATGCATGGTTAAAACTTTTAAGACCTATTCAAAGATTCATTCTGAGTGGTAATTCATTCTAATAAAAGAATCTCTGGGGGGAAGAAAACCCTTACTTGCCAGGATATGAAAACAAAAAGATAGGGGCCCCTTATTACAAAGCACAGTGACCATATTTTATTTTTATTTAACACTCTAGCAATGTTTGACACTGTTGCCCATTCCTTCCTTGTTAAAGTCTCCTCTCCTGTGATTTCTGAAATGTCAAAGCTCCCTGGCTATCTTTCTTAATCTTCTCAGACCCTACTTTCCCTGCCCACACCTAACTTCTAAAGCTCAAATGCCTCATTAATTTATTCAGAAGAAGTCTGAGGGCACTAACATTTACTAATGCCTATTATATGCACTGTTTTTAAAAGCTGGAAATGTAGCAGTCAATAAAAAGAAAAAAGACCTTGAATGCATAGAGCTTACATTCTAAGTCAATGAAAAATAAGTAATAGCACTACTAACATAATAGCAAACATATAACACTATTATTCTACATACTGTTTTAAGGTATTAATCTAAGATACACACACATTTAGTCTTCACAAAAATTCTATGATACTATTATCATAAAAATTCTAAATACGATTATTATCCCCATTTTACAAATAAACTGAAACACAGAGAGGCCAAATGGTTAAGTCAGGAATTGAAGCCCGAAGTTATGACTCCAAAGTTTAGGTTCTTCACTAGTTCTCTGTGTTACCTGTCAAAAATAAATATAACAACTAGTACTTGCTAAGAGGTAGCCAAACTAGTATTTCAATGAACATTCCTCACCATTCAACTCCAGTCTATATAAGAGAATTCTAGAGATCAGCTGCAGGAAGGGAAAGGATTTTTTATGAGAATTCATGAGAGTATAGAGTGCTATTGTTCCCATGATCAAACCAAGCAAAAAGTCCCCAATTATACCTTACAAGAGGGGAGACTGGCTTCCTACTCCCAGACTGGAGTCTTGCTGCACTACAGAAAAAAATGATAGGTTTCTTGCCTGTGTTGCCACTGAAGCAGGAAGATATGGGAGAATCTCACATGTGTCTTTTGGTGTCTACAGAAGATAGACACTTTTGCTTGACTTTAACCTGAAGAAATCTAAGGCAGAAGGCTGGTTGAAGTTGTTCACAATGGCAGAGCAAAGGTCTAAACTTCCAAGGTACCAGATTTTCTATGGGCCAGGTAGTTTTCTCTGACTGTACCTGACAACTCCAACAGAAGAATGAGGATCCCATGAGAAGAAAGTTGTATAGGTAAGAGCCAAGGGGGAAGACAGTCAGATGGTACATTAGGAATGGTACAGGGAAGAGGCCCCAGTAGGGGGGTAGGGAGTGAGTGGGGTCCCTGAAGAAACCACAAAAACGTATCACACACAAAAAGCAGTATTTGGGCATCCCCCTCGTGAAGGGTATTGATAGCTAGATTACACCGGCCCTAGTCAATTAAACCTCTCACTGTCCCTTTAAGACTCCCTCTCCCTATCCACCCCGCCCCTGAATGTTGGAGGAGCCAGAAGCAGCAGAGCAAGTAGGGGAGGAGGTAAAGCAAGGAGAGTGAAAGAACAGACCAAGTCACTTTCCTTTACTAGAGATCTGTGGGATCTCTCGTCAAGCTGCACTGGAGGTTGGCAGCTAGCGGAGAAGCTTCAAATTGAATGAGATAAAAGAAATATTTGATTTTAAATGGTTAAACATTTTAATGCCTATGAATTAAAGTATTACAAACATCTGAGAGTAACCAAAAAGCTAATAGGTTACACTGCATAACATAATATGGGATGATGACATGTTACCAAAAAAAACACAGTAAAGGAATAGAGAGTGGTAGGAGTGATATTTTATATATGGTAGTCAAGGAAAACATCTCAGAGGACGTGGCACAAAATAATTGAAGAACAAACCATAGGACTATCCTTAGCCTTCATCTCTTTTCAGTATACACAATCTTTTTGGATGATTTCATCCATTTGCAAGGCTTCAATTTGCCCTGATGACTCTCAATCTTGTATTACTACTCTAAATTTTCTCCTGATCTTCAGACTCATATACTTAATGCCTATCAGATAGCGCCCCCCTTAACGATTACAACCACCTCAAATTCAACTTTTCCAAACTTAATCTTCCCTTCAAACCTCTCTGACTCCAATGTATTTCATCCTTAATGGATAACACTACAAGTAGCACAAGCTATAAACTGTCCCCAAACCTAACTAATCCCTATATCCTATTGAGATCTTGAATGCTTTCCCACTGCCACTACCCTAACTCAAGATGTAATCATCTATCACCTGGACTACAATAATAGCCTCCTGACTAGTCACCCTACTTCTAATCTATTTTCTATACTGTTGCTGAAGTAATCATCCCTAAATCCAAATAGGATTATGGAGGAACTCAATAGCTCTTGTAATTCTTAGAATTTTTTCATGTCGCTTAGAAGGACTTTCATGATCTGCTTCCTATCTATCTTACAATCTGTCTCTTTCACAACTCCTTGCTCTTTAGCACTCCCCTCCCAGCCAATCTAAATTATTTGCACTTCCCTCCAAACTCCAAATTCTCTATGTCTCATCTATCCTACCCTTATCTTCTCCAGGCTAATCCTTACTCATTCTCCAACTCAGATGTGATCTTTTCTGGAAAGGCTTCTCTGCACCGCACTAAGATCAGTGCCCCTCCTCTGTGTTCCCACTGTCCATTAGCACCATTTATATATTTGTGACATTGCACTTTACTGCATTCTCATTGTTCACATGGTTGGCCCTCCCACTGAAATGTCCAGAACAGGATCTTTGCCATTAATCTCTGTATCCACAAGGCCTGGCATATAAAATAGGTTCTCTTTCAAAATCCTGAAAGTTCCTCTGCCTGAACTCTTCTTTTCCTCACTCGTCCTCATTCTTTAAATTTTCAGTAGTGTAGGGAGCGGCTATAGGGTTAAGTCTCCGCCTGACGTGTTGGCAAAGCCACAAAAAGTCCCAGCTTAGAGGGC
>NW_006287429.1:28136-31856 GCF_000327345.1 Myotis davidii | reverse complement strand
TCCTGCGCCCCCCTCACCCGCAACACACACACACACACACACACACACACACACACACACACACACTCGCACGCACACATAACAAAGAAGTATCCAGCTAAAAACATTAATAGTGCAGAGGCTAAGAAACCCTGCCTGAGGGCAAGCAAAACCCCTCAACTATGGTGAATTTTCATGCTGAATTACAGAGCTGCCTGTGAAATTCAGTCCTGTCTTCTGGGTCTAAGATAAGGAAGAGGAAAAAGGAGTCATAAAGATAAAGTTCTTGTGGGCTGGGGTTTTGCTAGATGAGCAAAAACAGTTGAATATATGCTAAAACCCATATTTGGGAAAATGCTCAATTACAGAGAGATGGACCATTCTACAAATGTGAACTCAGAGAACTCTGTAGAGCCATTATATTTTTACTCAAGCTAAGCATACTAGACAAATTCCTGTACAAGTAGAAAAGGAAATATTAATAGAAATTTTTGAGCTATTTCTAAATGCCAAACACTGTAAAAAGTGTTTTGCGTGAATTATCTCTTTTTAATTCTCACAATAGCACTGTAAGTTAAACACTGTTTTTCTTTCCATTTTACAGATGAGAAAACTGTTGTAACATTAACACTAAGTGAAGAAATAACTACTTAAATCCAATGTCTATTACACCATGCTAGGATGATTTAGTGTTCAAGGCACATAAAAATCAAGTTCTCAAGGCAGAACATGTCTTCTAATACTTTCAACACTTTGTTTGCCTCTTTCAAACTTAAAAAACAAAACGTACTTTGGCATCCACACTAAGTCGAGTTGACCCTTTGCTTCTTCACACTTGAGTAGGACCCATCTTCTTTTGGTACATTTCCATTCGGGGGCACTATAGTCTAATAGGATCATGCCTGGGCTGGGAATCAAAAGATATGAATTCATTAAATTAATCACATGTAGTTGAAAAATTGACTATCAATTGATTGCCTTCTGTACACGCCCTGACCAGGGCTCTGGCCAGGGAGGAACCTGCAACCAAGGTACATGCCCTTGATTGAACCTGGGACCCTTCAGTCTGCAGGCCGACGCTCTACCCACTGAGCCAAACTGGTTAGGGCTTGACTGGGATATTTACCTCACTATTCCTTTGTCTGTAACTTACCTGCAAAATTATAAAGTTTCATTATAACAACAACAGGCTATGATAGATGTGAAATATCCCACACATAGGCCATTGTAATACTGTATTCAACTTCAAGGTCCCTTCTCAGGACCAGACACACTCCCTAGCCAAAACCTAGGATTCAGTCTGCCTTTTCCACTTTCTAAAAGTGCTTTCACCATTTATATCCCCTTGGAATTCTTTCTCATCAATATTCCCCTTACCCTATTCTGCAGAGTGGAAAACAATCTCAATACTCCAGAAGACAATCATAGAAGTTCTTTTTATGTAACCTGTTATATGAATCCTTCCCTTACAAGCAGTGACTATTGCATGGGCCAGAATCAGATGAAAGCATGAATCATGCAATTTTTCTGTTGTTATTAAGAACACCATTAAAGACTGCTCTGGCACCATATGTAATGCTTCATAGGAATGAGTGGTAGTCATTGTAATAGACTTGTGACTACCTTACAATGCCTCAATTATTCAATCACCAACAGTTGCCTCAATGCAAAGAATAGTTTGTGTTGATGCTGTGGCACATAGTCTGACCATTGCATACCATAACCTGCATTAGTACCCTTCCCGCACTCTGTTTATACCTACTCTAATATTACAGGCTTCGTCTTCAGGGATCTTGAAGTCACATTCCTACCTATCTTGCTGTTGCCATTTCTTTTTGATAAATTCAGTTAAAAATTTTCTTCTTCAGACTTACATGGAGGAACTGTCTGCACATCTCTTCACCTGGGTTTAATCTCTGCCTCCTCTCCTAAAAGTCTCTTTGTGGTTCTTCTTGAACTTCTGTTTGACAATCATGGGGCCATTCTTAATGTGTAGCCAAAGAAGGCATGTGAGAATAAAGCCTAACAAAAACTAACTGTAATGTAATGTACAGGCAGTTAGTAAGAAGCTTCAGCATATTTGTTGAGTCCTAGCACTCATCTTGAGCTAACAAACAACTGTATTGAGAGTCTACCCTTCCCAGATACCTTTCTTTTGAAGCTCAGTAAATCTGAAACTATCACCTCAGCATGAACTGAAAAGGTGCAACAAGATTTCCAAAAAGAAAGGCATTTGACTAGCAGAATTAAAGTGTAAAGCAGTCTTCTTTTTAAAATAAGATTGTTTTCCTCTGCTCTCTAAGTCCTATGATTGACCTGTAACAAAATTTTCACATATCTTTCTTTATGTTTTTTTAAGAAGCAGACTCACAACAGGATCTTATTAGAGTGACACTAGGTGCTTGAAGGATAATATAACAAGAAAGAAAGAACAAGCTTGAAGGATGATCCAAAATTCCATCCTTCTGTTGCTACTGGTAACTATCCAGGAGAAGAAACTGGTAGAAAGTTGATGCTTTGGTTTCTCTGAATTAGTGAGACAAATAATCAGATGGGACATCCCTCAGGAAGAAAAACTGTGTACTGGCACCAATCGACCAGCTCAGAGTAGCCTCCACTCTATGTAAATCTCTGCTTGTCAGATTCCCCCTCTCTAGGATTTATTTCCCAGCTTAATTTATAAAATTGATGTCAAAATGGTTTATTATTTGAGGTCAGCATAACACTGGAAAATAAAAAAATCAAATACAGAGGATAGGGACAATATGTTCTACACATACATAATAGTATAATCTCTTTTGAGGAGACATAGGAATCAAATGGCAGAAATTTTTGGCTCTTAGGATTCTGAGGGAAAACAAAATGACCTTGGCATCTAAAAAATAAGTTCCAAAGACTGAATTTATTACCCACAATAAGATTACATTCTGCCCTGTGGAAATACATAAGTATCTTCAGTCCATTTAGGATTAACCTTTTCAGGACTGCTGGAGAATTAATTGGGTCTTAACGTCTCTCTCTGAGCTGCCTTGGGCTCTCGAGGTTTACATTTAGTATTCCAAGGAGCTTTGTGCAGGGCAGCCAGCTATGCAACTGTGGCTTATTTACCTATTCTTCTGGCTTAGATTCCTCTGAGTGTGAGAACTGGAGAAGACAGCCCCTCCCAGAGAGCACACAAGCCCAGCCCAGCACAACAGGACTTAGTGTGGGTGGGGTCCATCCAGTGCATCAAATATGACAGTCCAGAAAGGGACTGAACTCTGAAACTACCCGAGGTCCGCTTCCTCCTCCCTTGTGCTTCCTTTTTTTCTTCAATTACTCCTGCTTTGTGCACATTACCACAGATGGGGCCAGTTGTGAAAATTCCAGAAGCCCAAGACTTCAAGCTGGCATTGCTTCAGGAATTGTGGATATTTTAAAGAAGTGTGCAACTTAGAAATATTAACAATGGTTATTTATGTAGAGTGGGATTACTGATAAGTAATGGGATTTTATTTTCTCTTTGTGGTTTGCTATATTTTACATGACCATGCATTATTTGTGTACATTTTTAAACTTCTTTTTAAAAGGCAACCTTCCTCAATGAGTCATTTTTATTTCCCTGGTGCTCTATCTCCAAGTACTGTAGAACAGCCCAGAAAGTGTACAGAAAAACACCCAAATGGGGAGTTTTCCAGTTCCAGCATTATTGTTCTTTAAAATCATGGAGAGATAAGGCAAAGGATGAAGATATGAATGGAC
>NW_006287429.1:19138-28105 GCF_000327345.1 Myotis davidii | reverse complement strand
AAAATACTTCACTCCAAGTGATTCAGATGAATAGAGTTTGTGAAAATACTATTTACAGT
Source organism: Myotis davidii (assembly GCF_000327345.1). Lineage (NCBI taxonomy): Eukaryota > Metazoa > Chordata > Mammalia > Chiroptera > Vespertilionidae > Myotis > Myotis davidii. The sequence continues at coordinate 28,046 of NW_006287429.1, read as the reverse complement.
GAGTGTTCAGGGTTACAGGAAATAACAAGGTTAGTGAAGTATGAGTAGAAAATCATTACCATCCCTCAAGCTAACGGGTCAAGGAAAGCAACAGAGTTTCAGAGCCCAGTGAATACTACAACCATGAAGGAGGAAGAGCCCAGTAGGTGCTCTACTTGTGCAGGTATGCAGCTACTGCCACAGATGCAGTGCCAGAGCAGGAAGGGACTGGGGAAAAGTACTCTGACCCTCTCTCTTCCCATTAGTAGTTCTCTTACCATTTCTACCTCCTTATCAAGCCCAACTATAAACCAACAGACAAGGGAACCAAGAATATACAGTCTGCAGGGGTAAACCTAGGACAGAGAGGGGAGCTAGGAAGAATAGAAATTGTATGGGGGTAGGGCAAAGAATAATTAGCACAGTATACCATTTTTGTTACTCAGAAACCATTTCTGTCCTTTGTGCAAACAAAGAACTTTCATCTCCAACACAGAAGAGATAACCAACCAATTGGTATTTCTCTCTCACCTCTCTTTCTCTCTCCTCTCCTCTTCTCTCTCTCTCTCTAATTTAAAAAATTAAAATAAATGTAGATGTAAATGTGTGTATATGTATATATACATATTTAGATAAACAGCTAAACACACACACACACATACCCTCTATATTTTCTAGCTCTGTCCACTAAAAGGACCTAGAAGCAATAGCATCCAATAGCAATTATCACACACAGAACTCAGATCTTATTTTCTAAATTCCATTATCTGCTAAAGGAAATTGGAGCTGCTTGCTGAAGTGGCATATTACAGAGCTGGACCAGGAAAATTATAAGATGGGCCTAGAGCACTTTTTTGTACCAGAAAGCAAAGAAGTGAAGAAATGCATGGAGAATGATGGTGGCGTGTCAAAAGGACAACTATGTCAGTTTAAAAGGAATACTTTAGTCTACTAAAGTTCTGTTTGACATATATAAGAGGAAAATTACAGGTATGTTGGGAAGAAACCTAACTTCCTTTGGTCAGTGGCTATTTGAGCATCATAGTAATGATAGTAACAAATTATTGAATAAAATTGGAAAACATGTGTCCATAGTGATAAGTAAATAAATAAAACTAAATTTTGGTGAAGAATGGGTTATTTACATCATTTTGAAGTATCTCCTCAAAAAGTACTTATTACAAGAGATAAAAAGAGTAACTTTACGATGGAGAAGGCTGGTTGATCAAGTAATCAAAGTGAACATCATTAGTAACAGAACAAATAGAGATCATTTACCACCTGATAGGATGTGATAAGAAGAATGCAGCATCACTGCTGTGATATTTCTGCTAAAGATGCTCTATCAGTCATGGTTCAATGAAAGAAACAGAACCACAAGGAATTTGTTACAGATTTGCCTTTATACATTGTGGGAGGTGGTTAAGCAGTGTATGCAAGACCCTTGACTTTGCATCTGATGCTGGAGCTTGCAGTCCGCAGGTCAGGCATCTGGGAAGGTAAGAAAGATGTAAAAACAGAGGATAACAATGACAAGCTGGAACCCACAAGCACAAGCTAGCAGTTATTGTTGCCTCTGCCCTTAGTGGTGTGGGTACCCCACAGAAGCTGGGTCCTTTGTCACAACGCTAAACCTACATCTGGCCTGGGGGAAGCTTAAGGATAATCTAGGTTAAGGTGGAAAACGTGCAGGCCCAGGTGGTTCCCCACACCAACAAGGTAAGCCAACAGGTGAGCAACAATGTGTGTAACTACAAAATGGTTGCTGCTTCATTTCCACCCTCTGAACCTCCCATAAGAATCTCTTTTGTGGCCCACCTCAACAAGAAACACACAGAAAAGGGAATTTTGGGAAATGCAGTTCACCTTAATCAGTTGACAAATGACAAAGTCACCAGAGATACATAACATGAATCTAATCATGAGGAAATATCAGAATAATAGAAATTGAGGAATAGTCCATAATATAATGGTAATTTTTTTAAAGTTTCAAGATCATGAAAGTTAAGGAAAGACTGAAGAATTATTCTAAACTAAAATGTCATTACAATTTAACATAATGCATAATTCTGTCCTGAGTCCCTTTGCTCTGATGAACAATTGACACAACTTGAGTGGGGTCCAAGGATTCAATGGTAATAATGTATCAGTGTTAATCTCCTGAAACTGATGATTGTCTTGTGGTTATGGAGGAGGATGTCCTTGTTTATCAGAAGTACACACTTAAGTATCTGTGGTAATAGTATTCCGGGGTAGAGGGGCAGCAGGTTGGCAACTCACTCTATAAAGATTCCAAGAAAAAAGTTGTATTTGCCACTTTTCTATACACTTTTGATTGATTAAAAATTCATTAAAATATGCATTGATAAGAGGAGCACCTGTAACCTTGACAAGCTCTGTATTAGCCATACTCTAAAGTCCAGAGATGATGATGGGGAATACTGCAGTGAAATTGCATTCCCCGATCTCAAATGGTGGGGCCTAATGGGATCACAAAGTTATAAATATCAGGTGGCAGTCTAATCACAAAATAGTAATAATTAACACAATAACACACAGGGACTGAATGGTAATCTGGGGATTTTGATCCTCAAGGATCTGTGATAATGGCTAGAAATGAAATATACGGTTAGTCTACTAAAGTTCTTTTTGACATATATAAGACGGAAAATTATAGGTCTGTTGGGAAGAAACCTAACTTCCTTTGGTCACCATAAAGAAAATTCATGGCTTCTATGCCAGTTCACAATCAGAAGCCAGGTCACAGATACAGAGTCCCCTGACCAAGGAAGGATCCCTGCAATGCAGCTACAGATGTGTATCATGAGCCTTCCTCCAAGGGTCTTGTGGTAATTTATCAGGTTAACTGTCCTTGAGAAAAGGAAATACCCAGACCTTCTGGAGATTGTTAGATACTGGCTGTGAAGGTATGCTTTTTTCTAAACAACCAAAATAACTACTATTATCCACTGATAATAGGGAATATATGGACTTTAGATGCTATATGGAGTCTGGGCTTGAATATGTTTTATGGTGGGACTAAGGATGCAGCCTATGGTTATTTCCCAAGATTCAGAATACATAGTGGGAATAGATATACTTATTCACTGGCAGATCACCCAAATTGATTCTCTGACCCATGGAGTGAGAATTATTACAGTTAGAAAATCCAAGTGGCGAGCCCCCGGAACTTCCCCCACACTTACCATGATAGTTAAACCAAAATCAATATTGTGTCCCTGGAGGAACTGCAGAGATCAATGCCATATCAAAAATTGAAAGATGCTATAAAGGCAATTTCTACCAGATCCTCATTTAACACACCTGTTTGGCATTGTAAGTCAGATGGTTTGTGAAAAATTATAAGAAATTTAATCAAGTGAGGCCAATTGCAGCTTAGGGTCTATATGTGACATCTCTATTGTTATGCAGTTATTGATCTGGAAAAATGCATTATCATTTCTATCAATAAACAAAATCAGAAACAGTTTACATTTACAGGGCAGGGACAACAGGATAGCAGTATACCTTTATTGTTGCCCCAGAGCTATGTTAACTTTTCTGCTCACTGTTATACATAGTCCAGAGGATACTTGATTGTCTTTATATCTCAAAGAACATCACACTGGTTAATTACATTTATGACATTATGCTAAGTGAACCCAGTGAATAGGAAACAGCAAATAAATAAATACCTTAGCAAGACACACTATGCCAAAGGAGGGGGGGGATGAAACTTGGAGAAGTCCAAGGGCCTGCCAGATTGTTGATGTTTCTAAGTGGTGTGGTGCATATCTGAATATTCCTTATAAAATAGGATATAAACCCCTGCACTTGCATCATTACCATGAAGAAAGAGGCACAATGATTGGTGAGACTCTTTGGATTTTGAAGGTAATATTTATCATACTGTATTTTGATATACTGTTCTGTCCCATTTATCAGGAACCTTATAAGGCTACACTTTTGAGTGAATCTCAGAGCAGGAAACAGCTTTGGAGCAGGTCCTAATTGCAGTGGAAACTGATTTGCCACTTGGGTCTTATGACCCAGCAGACCCAATGCTATTCAAAATGTCATGTTTGTAGCAGGCAGAGAAGCAGTATGAACCCTCTGACAAGCCCCAATAGAAAATCACTGTTCACATCATTATGGATTATGAGTAAGACCATGCTCTCCTCTTTTGATAATAATTCTCCATTTGAAAACTAGCTACTGGTTTACTACTGGGCCCTGATAGATCGGACACAAAATGGCTATACAGTCCAAACCTGTCTTCATGAACTGAGTGCTATCAGATCCACCAAACAAAATTTCTCAGAAAGAGCAGCATGTTGTTAAAGGTGGAGGTAAATAAATTCCACATTTATAATAACATGTGAGGACATTGTAGATCTACTCCAAAGTAAAACAATCATAACTGATGAAATCATTTTTTAAAAAAACACAATATTTAAAGTCCCTGGAAATTGTCATAGGGCAAACAGCAAATACAGAAACATTTCTTCAAGAATATCTACTAAAATTCAATTAGATCAGCAAGAATATGTGGCAGTTCAGCAAAGACCAATTCCCTCCCTCCCCACCTCCCAGACTGGTTTAATGGAAGCTCCCCTCCAGGAGGATGTGGACAAAAAGAAAGGTTTCTCTCACCCCTCAGCTCTAAATCAAGGTTACCATATCTCATTGGGATAGGCAAGCCACCAGCACTTCTCATCCCCTCTTATTCCAAGTTGAAGAAACTAAGTTTCTGGCGAATATGGCCAAAAAGTTGGGTCACTGCTCCTTCACCCCACTCCCACTCACAGGGCAGAGGCTGTGCACCCGGTATGGGGGACCAGAATATTGTGGCACCAACTGCCCTTGCTCCAGCTCACTCTAAACAACATAAACTGATGAGCAAAAATAGAACCCGAGTCATAGAAGCATTGAACAGACTGTCCAACCTATGAGGGCTTAAACAATAAAGAATTTAAATTTAAAAAAAAGTAAAGGCTCCATGATAGAAGCAAAAGAAGACCAGAGGCTGCTGCATCCAGTGTGCCCAAGGAATGGCTCTGAGATTTTTCCCAAGGGAGAGGCATCCTATATAATAAAGAGGGAATATGCAAATTGATTGTCACTCTGCCACAAATATGACAGCACCCACAGCTTAGGTGGTGGGGGGGGGGGGGTTCCGTAACCCAAGTTGGCTGTGCCCACAGCAGAGATGGGGTTTCTGTAACACAAGATGGCTGCACCCACAGTGGAGGCCAAGTTCCCGTAATGAGCCTTAACGAGCAATCAGCAGGGACCTGAGGCTGCACCCCCCCCGCCCCTGTGGGGTTTGACAGGGCACCTCAGACCATGCCCCCCTGCTCTGGTGGGGCTTTATGGGGGACCTCATGCTGTGCCCCTCATGCAAATGAAAACTGGGCCCACAGGGGAGGCGGGGTTCCCGTAACTGGCTGTAATGACCAATCAGGAAGGACCTGAGGCTATGTGGCACCGGGCCAGGGCAGGGGACCTGAGGGGTTTGATGGGGGACCTCAGGCCATGCCCCCCATGCCCTGACACCAGGCTGGGGGACCTGAGGCCACAACCCCACCCCAGCACTGGGCCGGGGGACCTCAGGCCGTGCCCCCTGTCTGGTGGGGATTGACGGGGGACCTCAAGGTGCACCCCTGGCACCAGGCCAGGAGACCTTAGGCTGTGACCCCGTCCTGGCACCAGGCCAGAGGACCTCGGGCTGTGCCCTCCACCCCAGTGCTGGGCTGGGGGACCTCAGGCCACACCCCCCACCTGGAGGGACTTGACAGGGGACCTCAGGCTGTGCCCCATGCCCAGCACCAGGCCAGGGGACCTGAGGCTGCAACCCTGCCCAGCAGGGCTTGACAAGGGTGGGACCGGTGGGGTCTGGATCTAGCCCAATGGGGTGGGGCTGGCCAGGTCTGGGTTTCGTGCTATTTTGAAGTGCACATGGGTGGGCAGGGACTTTACTCTGGGTCCCGTGGTATGCCCCAGACTCTGACAGGAGGAAGATTTTCATATACATTTTACTAATTTTATTTCATCTCTGACACTTCTATTATAGAGAAAGGGCAAATAGCAATATTAAAATATTTCCTCTAATTAATCCCCTTTTAATGTGCACGAATTTCGTGCACCAGGCCACTAGCTACATAATAATAGAGAGCTCCAAAGTTCTCTTCATAAGAACTGACTGAATTTGAAACCATATGTGGGGAAGTTCAAGAGTAAGGGTGTTCTTTGAAACAATGCACATTTTGGTAGTAAGCAATTAAGAAGAGTAACTCCAAAAAGAGCAACAAGGTAAGCTGTAGGCCAAAACACTTATCTGAAAGAACCAGGAAAATAGAAAGCTAATACTAACCCTATAGGGATCAGAACTAACCTAAAACATGTGTCTCAAAAACTATCTCTACAAAATGGACCAAATCTAATTTGATCCAACTGGAACAATTGAAGGCCCAGGGCATTGTCTAAAATAATAGAGCAATCATCCAGAAATTATTGGAGCCTAACAGCTGAGTGTAATACCAACAGAGGTAGACAACACAACAGAGAAAACAGGGAGTGATATATTCAAAGGCAACCCTGCTGAAATATATGCTCAAGTCTGTACTTTCTGAGGAGTAACATCAAAGGCTTCACACTGCATGGAAAATACACTTCACTAAAATAGTCTAGTCAAGTATCTGAACAGATAAGAAAACATCAAAAAATAAATTAAATAAGCCACAGGTATAGGAGAGAATAATCAGTATCTAGACATGCTACAATATTTTACCTAAAATGTCCAGTTTTCAACAAAAATTTATATGGCATGCATAAAAACAAGAAAGGGTGACCCATATACAAGAAAATGTAAGCAAAAGAGAGTGCCTGAAAGACTGATCAAATATTGAATTTAACAGGAAAAAAACTTCAAGTTAGCTCTCATAAATATATTTAAATAAATTAAAAGTAAATCATACTTAAAGAAATGAAGTTGTGATGACGACATTGCATCAAATAGAGACTATCACTAAATATACAAAAACAACCAAATAGAAATTCTGAAGTTGAAAGTACAATAGTCTAAATGAAAATAAAATCACTAGAGGGGTTCAACAGTAGGTTTGTACTGGAAGAAGAAAGAATGAACAAACCTGAAGATTAGTTGATAGCAATTATATTAATCTGAAGAATAGAGCAAAATATACTGAGCCTAAGAGAAATGCAGGATACCACTAAACACACCAACACACACAAAATGGAAATACTGGGAGGATATGATTAAAAAAAAACAGACAAAAATTAAAAGAAATAATGACTGAAACCTTCCAAATTTAATGAAAACATTAATATACATATCCAAAACTCTTGGAACTCCAATAGAATAAATGCAAAAAATATCAAAACAAAATACCCTACACTAAAATTCATGTAGTAAAATTGCTGAAAGAGAGAGAGAGAGAGAGAGAGAGAGAGAGAAATCATAAAAGCTGCAAGAGAAAAACAATTCATCACTTATGAGGAAATCACAATAAGATTAAGAGCTGACTTCCAGTATCAAACAATGAAGGCCAAAATGCTGTGGGGTGACATTTCCAAGTGCTGAATTAAAAAAAAAAAAATCCTCCCACCAAGAATCACATATCTCAGCAAAACTATTTTTCAAATAATGGTGAAATAAAGACATTCCAAGATAATTTGAACTGGGAGAATTTAGAGCTGTAGATGCAGCTTATAAGAAATATTAAAGCCCTAACTGGTTTGTCTCAGTGGATAGAGCATTGGCCTGCATACTCAAGGGTCCCAGATTCAATTCCGGTCAAGGGCATATACCTTGGTTGTGGGCACATCCCCAGTGGGGAGTATGCAGGAGGCAACTGATTGATGTTTCTCTCTCATCGATGTTTCTAACTCTCCATCCTTCTCCCTTTCTCTCTTTGAAAAATCAATAAAATATATGTATATTTTTAAAAAGAAATATTTAAGAGGTACTCTCCCTCCTTGGAGCATGCCCATACCTTTCCTGTCCCACTCTTCTTCCCCTCAGGCACATTACCTTTACCTTTCTCTCTCCTAAGCTCTAAGGGCCCTTCTTTTGCCTCTGTAACTTGTTTCCTGAACCCATTCCTTCTACAGCTCACTTCTTCTACCTCTATGACTTTCTAAATAAACTTTCTCTTATAGTTTGAGTCTTAGCTCTGAATTATTTCTTAGCCAGAACTTAAGTACTGAGGTCTGGTCTGACTCCACCAGTCTCACAGCTGGTGCTATTTTTGTGCCACCAACCATTTAACAAGTCAAATATCTACACTAATAAAAAAGAAACATGGTAATTGGCGTACGACCGCTACCCTTCCCATTGGCTAATCACGGCAATATGCAAATTAACTGCCAACTAAGATGGCAGTTAACCGCCAACAAAGATGGCAGCTAATTTGCATACTGCAGGCAGGATGGGACAGTGCCATCCTGCCTACCCCTCCACCATCCATGCCTGCTATCTGTGACCTGGATGGCAGGCGACCCAACCCAGGGCTGGCGGGGCGTGACCGCAGCTGTCCCCTACTGGCCAAGACCCCAACCAGCTCTCCCGCCATCAGACCCGGGCTGGCGGGGCGGCTGCGGCATCCGCCCGTAGTCACGCCCCTGACCCGCTCTCACATCAGTGTTGTTTTTACATCATGAGTTTGTTGTTATATCATTTTATTACTGTTTATTTATTAATAAAATTATGTATTATTTTCAGATACATTGTACTCATTTACTTTTATCTCTCACACTTTTATTATAGAGAAAGGGCAAATAGCAACATTAAAATATTTCCTCTAATTAATTCCCTTTCAATGTGCACAAATTTCATGCACCGGGCCACTAGTTCCATATAATAAAAGGCTAATATGCAAATCGACCGAACAGTGGAATGACTGGTCGT
>NW_006287429.1:17158-18961 GCF_000327345.1 Myotis davidii | reverse complement strand
CAGGAAGGCAGAGTGGTTAGGGATGATCAGGCAGGTGAGTGGTTAGGAGCTAGCAGGTCCCGGATTGTGAGAGGGATGTCCAACTGCTGGTTTAGGCCCGATCCTGCCTGTGGGATAGGGCCTGAACTGGCAGTCGGACATCCCCTGAGGGGTCCCAGATTGTGAGAGAGTGCAGGTCAGGTTGAGCCCTCCCCCCCATGCATGAATTTTGTGCACCGGGCCTCTAGTAAATATATAAATACAGAATTGAGAGTTTTCCATAATCCATTATACCTAGTCCCTCCCAGACATTAATTAATTAATTAATTAATTAAGAAATATTAAAGAAAGTTCATCAAGCTAAAAGCCAATAAAAACAGATGATAATTCAAAACCACTCAAAGAAAACATTACTGGTTAAGTCAATTATGCATTTTAAAAGATGGTATAATTGTTTATTTCTTCTTCTTTCTTTCTTATATAAAAAGAAATATATAAAACAATTATTATATAATTGACTTATATAAAAAGAAATATATAAAACAATTAATATATAATTGTATTGTTTAGCCTATTACAAACTAATATAATATATATGATAACAGCACAAAGAAGTAGGTGAGAGAAAAGTGGTACTGGAGTTAGGAAATGACAATAAGATGTAACTCAAATCTACAAGAGTAACTGAAGACCACAAGAAATGGTAAATAAAAAGGTTAGTATCATAAATTCTACAAATACATGCTTGCTCTCCTCAGCTTCTTTAATAGACATAAAATTATATAAAGTAATTATAATAATGTACTCTGAGTTGGTAACATATCAATATATATGTAATAATACAACAAGAATCACATAATAAAGGGGGAAGAGTAGATAGAGTTATATAGGGGTAATGCTTCTATACTCACTCAAATTTTTAGTAAAAGTTTGAAATAGATTCTGATCAGTTAAGATGTATATGATAACTTCTAGTGCAATCATGGAGAAAAATAACTCAAAGAATATAGAGAAAATTCATTAAAGGAATTAAAATGTTCCTTTAGAAATAGTCACATAATACAAAAGAAAACAGTGGAAGAAAAATAGAAAAACAAAAAAACATGAGATTTGGAGAACACAAAATTTCATATGGCAGATATAAATCCAACTATATCATTAATAACTTTAAATGTGAATATATTAAGCAATCTAATCCAAAGGCAGAGATTGTCAGACTGGATTAAAAAAAAATAGGTCTAGGATAGAAGGCATACTTTAGATTCAAAGATAAAAATGGCTTGAAATAAAAGGGATTTTATTACAAGCCCACATTGCAAAGCTGCCTTTCTACACGGTTTTTCTGCCATCTGAGCCAGTCATTATAAAGCAGTTCCTGGAATTCTGTTTCAACCAATAGAATTGAGGCTTTTCCCATCCAGTCCGAGCAGTGCAGCTCTGACCAAGTAAGCTCTTCACCAACCAATCAGAGTGGCCCCATTCTGACCAATCAGGACAGTGTTTTTTTAAACCAATCAAACTGCACAGATTTGGAGTCCTCATGTGCATGAGGATGGACAAATCAGAGAATAGTGGCAGGAACTTCAGTTTATATAAGTCAATTCCCATCTGGCTCAGACAGCAGAGCACAATTTCCCTTTCCACCAAAGACTGAAGAATGCATCTGGCTGAAGACCAGTGCAAGGCAGAGTAGAGAAGAGCTGTCTAGCTGGAGAGGGGCCTTATTCCAGGGTTGCCTTGCCCCAGGTCTGCCTCACAGCCATGCTGTTTCACAACTGAGCTGTTTACACTGAGTAAAGTTTCCTTTTTTGCCTTTGCAAATTG
>NW_006287429.1:10812-17121 GCF_000327345.1 Myotis davidii | reverse complement strand
ACCTTCACTTGACAGGGAGATGCATTTTTGTTGAGGAAAAGGAAAATAAAATGTGTTTTTCTAATAAGGAAATATATAAAGGACATGAGGGGGAGGAGGTTGGTAAAGAAAAGAAAGTAATTTTGCCCTAAAATTATTGTTTCAAAATAAAAAGGAAAAATATAGGATGAAAGCTAAACTGTATATGAACATTGTGGAAGTTGCTGAAGGTTTGTAGAAAAGAAATCTTGAGAATGGAATGTTATGTGTGGTCAAGCTAAGATTGGAAAGCATAACTAAGACAATTGACTCATTTTGTGTGTATATGTGAACTCTAACCAGGTACTTATGGCCATTTTGAAGTCTTCTGTCACTTGCAGACAGTTATTGTTTTACTCTGATGCTTTTACAAAAGTGTTCCTCCCAAGGTACTTCATCTTCAAGGAGATTTATGGGATGGGAGCCTGAGACCTGTCCCTGTTCTCCTTCTCCATATCAGTAAAATGGACTCATTGATGGCATGATGTTAACATGTGAAGACTTGCCTCTGTTACAGGACTCTGTAGACATTTGCAAGCTTATTCCACCTGCAAATAGAGTGTTTTAGTTCTTTACTTTAAACTGTATACTTTTTGTTTCTTTGTCTATTCTAATTGGCCTAGCTGGAATCTGCAATACAGTGTTGATTAGAAGTGGTAAGAGCAAAACATTGCCATGTTCCTGATTTTAGGCATTCTCAGCAGCATGACACATTGATCCACAATGAGAATCAGAGCCATGACTGTCTCTTGCAACTTCCACACCTTCATATACCTTCATGGTGTTGGGTGTCTCCACTTGGGTCCCCAGTCTGGCATATGCAGCAACAGGACCTATTGGGTGATTATTCAAATATATTAAAGCCTGCGGTGGTAATTTTGTAATGTTTTACTTGTTAATAATGCAATCTGCTGCCTTAATAGTCCATTTTTCCTTTCTACCAACCCTGCTGCTTGTGGGTTAGAGGGGAGATGGAACCTTCATTCAGTATCCTGTTCTTTTGCCCAGTCTTACATATCATAACCTGTGTGATACCCCTCCATCCAATTACTGTCTACTTGACAAGGGTAACTATATATGGTACTCAGCTTCTCTAATCCCTTAATGGTGGCAGCTTGGTTTGCTTGACTACTGGAAAAGTTTGAATTAAACCAGACACAGCATCTACACAAACCAAGGCATATTTACAACCCTCACTTTCAGTGAGTGGGGGCAGTATAATCAGTTTGCTAAACTCAGACGTGTTAAGAATTCTGGTGGATGGCCCAGACTCCTTTGGTAGACCAAAATCTTAAGGGTACTTTTCCCTTCTGTTGCCACTACCACAGTGTCTGACCCTTAACTCTGGAGTCACAGATACATTTAACTCAAATAGTAGCCTTGCTTGCGAGATGCCCGGGGCTTTAATATGCTATACTAGTATTTGTGCTTTCTCAAAGGAAGCTTGCTTTAAATTTTTTTATTGATTTTTAAAAATGAGAGAGACATTGATAAGTTGCCTCCCATATTTACCTCAACTGGGGATCAAACCCGCATCCTTGGCATATGGGACAATGCTCTAACCAATGAAGCTACCTCTGATCCCTAGGCTCACACATGTCCTTTCTTTACCAGGTGTTATAAGGGATAAAGGCAGTATGCCAGGTGGGAAATAAAAGTACTCCCAAATCCCTAAATCCTTACAGAGCCTTACACCCGAGGTTGGATAGTCTTGCACTTTATCATTCCCAGCTTTTGCAACAATATGTGTCTTACCTGACCAAATGACTCCAAAACTTTATAGCAGTGTGTGGACCTTGAATTTTCTGATGGTTCATCACCCATCCTCTTCTTACAGATGTTCCACAAAAGAACTACTAGAACTAATAAATGGGCTCACCAAGGTTTCAGGATACAAGAGCAATATACAAAATCAATTGCATTTCTGTAAATACAAAAATCAATTGTATTTCTGCAATGAACTATTCGAAATTGAAACTAAGAAAACAATTCTATTTACAAAAACAACCAAGAGAATATTTAGAAATGAATTAACAGAAGAATTGCAAAACCTATTCTCTGAAAACTATAACACATTCTGAAAAGACATTAAATACAATCTAAATAAATGGAAAAGTATCTGTGGTAGACAATAATGGCTCCTGAAGATGTCAACATCTTAATAAAAAAAAAAAACAGTAAATATGTTACCTTACATGGAAAAAGACACCTTGCTGACATGGCCACCAGGTAGCTCAGTTGGTTAGAGCATCGTCCTAATACACCAAGGTTGTGGATTCGATCCCAGGTCAGGGCATATAAAAGAATCAACCAAATAGCTGGAACAACAAATCTCTCTCCCTTTCTCCCTCTCTCCCTTCCTTTCTCTTAAAAACTTAATTTTAAAAAATTGAAAAACCAAAAGAGACTTGGCAGATGTGATTTGTTAAGGATCTTATGATGGGAAGATTATCCTAGTAACCTTGGGTGGGCCCAATGTGATCTGAAGTTTTGTTTGTTTATTTATTTTGTTGTTAATCCTCACCCGAGGATATTTTTACCATTGGTTTTTTAGAGAGAGTGGAAGGGAGGAAGAGAGAGAGAGAGAGAACCGTCGATGTGAGACACATCGATTGGTTGCCAGGAAAAAAAAAGGAAAGAAGAAAGAAAGAGAGAGAGAGAGAGAGAGAGAGAGAGAAAGAAAGAAAGAAAGAAAGAAAGAAAGAAAGAAAGAAAGAAAGAAAGAAAGAAAGAAAGAAAAAGAAACGAGAAAGGAAGGAAAGGAAAGGAAAGGAAAGGAAAGGAAAGGAAAGGAAAGGAAAGGAAAGGAAAGGAAAGGAAAGGAAAGGAAAGGAAAGGAAAGGAAAGGAAAGGAAAGGAAAAGGAAAAGGAAAAGGAAAAGAGAAACATCAATGTGAGCGAGACACAGATGCATTGATTGGCCACTTCCAGCACAGGGCCCGACCAGGTCTGGGATCTGACCTGCAACCAACGTACATTCCCTTGACCGGGAATCAAGCTTGCAATCCTTTGGTGCACAGGCCGATACTCTAACCAGTGAGCAACACTTGGTTATTTGTTGTTTCTTTTAAGAGGGAGGCAGAAGGATAAGAGTTAGAGAAATTAAAACATGCTACACTATTGACTTTTAAGATGGCATGAGCCAAAAGCCATGAGGAATAGAGGTGGCTTCTAGAATCTGAAAAAGTCAAGGAAATAGATTTCCCACACACAGACATCTTTATTTTCACCCAGTTAAACGCATTACAAATTTCTGACCTGCAGAACTATAAGATAATAAATTTGCATTGTTTTATGCCACTATGTTTGTGGAAATTTGTTACAACTAATAAGAAACCAATGCAACAACCCATGTTCATGGATCAGAAGACTTATATTGTTAATATATCAACACTTCCCAAATTGATCTACAAATTCAATACAATTTCTATCAAAATCCCAGGTGCCTTCTTTGAAGAAATTGATAAGCTGATTCTGAAATTCATATGGAAACTCAAGGAACTCAGCATAGCCAAAATAATGTTAGAAAAGAACAAATTTGGAGGACTCATATTTCCTGATTTTAAAACTCATTACAAACCTTTAAAATCAAGGCAGTACTATACTGGCATAAAGACAAACTTAAACAACAAATGTCAAGGAAACGTAATGGGAAAAAATAGTCTTTTTAACAAATGGTAATAGTACAATTGGATATCCACATGCAAAAACATGAAGTCAACTTCTTACCTCATACCATTTATCAAAATAAATCAAATATCTAAATGTAAGAACTAAAACTTTTAAGTTCTTAGAAGACATAGACATAAACATTCATTACCTAGGATCATGTTATGATCTCTTGGATATGACACTAAAAGGAATAAAAATATAGACAAATAAAAATTCATCAAAAGTAAAAACTTTGTGCTTCAAAGGACAATATTGAGAAAATAAAAAGACAATCCACGGAATGAGAGAAAATATTTGCAAGTCTTACCTCTGACAAAAGACATGTATCTAGAATATATAAGGAACTCTTCCAACTCACCAACAAAAAGACAACTTAAAAAATAGGTACAAAATATGAATACACATTTCTCCAAAAAGATACACAGTCAACAAACACATGAATAAATATTCAATATCATTAGTCATTAGGGAAATCCCAATCAAAACCATGAAGAGATACTACTTCGCACACACTGAGATACCTACAATAAAAAATAAACAAACAGATAATATCAAGTGCTGGTGAGGATGTAGAGAAATTGAAACCTTTATACACTTAGATCTGTGGTCAGCAAACTGCTGCTCGCGAGCCACATGCGGCTCTTTGGCCCCTTGAGTGTGGCTCTTCCTAAGGCTTAGGAGTATCCTAATTAAGTTAATAACAATGTACCTACCAATATAATTTAAGTTTAAAAAATTTGGCTCTCAAAAGAAATTTCAATCGTTGTACTGTTGATATTTGGCTCTGTTGACTGAGTTTGCCGACCACTGACTTAGACTGTTTGCCCTCATCTGCTCCTCTTTCCTGTCCTCTTCTGTGTGCTTATACTGGAATTCCCAACCATGACTTCTGCTGGCCACAGTAAGCCCTCATCACAGTTTCCCCTGACATTATTATATCCTCTTCAACCACACCTCACCCTTGTACCTTCCAAGACACTGGCAAGACACTTCACAAACACCTCCACCATTTTTATCCAATGGGCTAAGAAAGCTCCCCACACTTGAGAATAAAAAATGGTTGGAATTGTTATATGGTCTCCAATTGCCTATTCAATTTCAGCCAACTCCAATAAACAACCTTTTTCCCCTTGTCTTCCATTAGGTGCCCCACCCATTTTCTGCCCTAACTGTACCTCAAGGAATCATTTTGAGTAGCCTTCAAGGCCAACTTGGTGATTCTGTGCCCAAGCACAAATAGCTCTTAGCCCACAGATCTCTTAACAGCACCACTAGGACTCATATAGCAGAGATAGCTGATGAATGGGTACAAGTTCCTAGCTGGGGAGTCTGCAGGTGAGGCACCCCAAGGGGCTCATGAGTGGGGCTTCTGGTGCAGTTCATGAGTGACTAGTAGGATCTGCATGCAGCTGAGTTCCTCATACTGGTTGCTGAGAGCATTACTCTTTTTCCCTGCTTCTAGCTGCCTCCAGATTCTTCAGCCGTGCTGATGCCCTCAGTGTTCTGGGTGGGAGGGAAGGCTGTGAAACTTGGGCTCTCATTTTTCTCTTCATTTCCCACTCAAGGGGCCAAAGAGCCACATGTGGCTCGCGAGCAGCAGTTTGCTGACCACGGATTTAAGTGAACAGTATTTGTAGGCAGAGGAACTTAGTTTCTCAATGCATATTTTGGTCTGTCACGATGGGGAAATGTGATACAATGCTGCCCTGTAGTCAGCAGGGAATGTACTCACAGTCTGACAGGGCCCTTAGATAGGGTAAGGTCATCAGGCACGCACCAGGCAAATTTGGCAAAATAATATTCCAGTGTAATTCCATCAGGGAAGTATATTTAGTCCACTGTTCCCAGTAAATCTTAGTCTCCATTGTTGAGTTATGCTGAGTTCAGTGTAAATGGGGAAGTAGCACAAACTGGATGAGCAGCAAGGTCTCCAACCTGGTGACATGTCCCTGAGATGTCACCTCTCGTGTAGGAAGCATAGGCAGCTCCAGTGATGAGTCCAACTCATTTGGAGGTGAGATCCCCTGGAATGGTGGCCACCCAGGAACAGGTGATCCTTCCATGTGGCTATCCAGTTGGGGTATTGGTCATAGGCTGGAGATAGGCTAGCCAGCCTGATATAACTGAGTTGCATATCTGATACCTGCTGTTAGTGGAACAAATTAAGAGCTCCCTGGGGTCATCAGAGGCACAATCAGCAAAAGAACAGGTGGCTGCCCCTTCATTCCTGAAGAAGCTAATCTAAAGCACATAAAGATTCTAGGCACATTTATATCCCAGGCTAAAGAAGATATTACAAATGCTATTTAGGCATTTCCAAGACCAACCTACGAGGAAAAATTATAGGACAGTGATGGCGAACCTTTTGAGCTCGGCGTGTCAGCATTTTGAAAAACCCTAACTTAACTCTGGTGCCGTGTCACATATAGAATTTTTTTGATCTTTGCAACCATAGTAAAACAAAGAATTATATTTTTGATATTTATTTTATACTAGAGGCCCAGATTTAACAAAGAAAACTGGGGGGAGGGGGGGTTCCTCAGCCCGGCTTGTGGCCTCTTGCAGTCTGGGACCCCTCAGGGGATGACCACCTGCTGGCTTAGGCCCCCCTCCCCCCCA
>NW_006287429.1:5184-9840 GCF_000327345.1 Myotis davidii | reverse complement strand
CGCCATCTTGGCTGCCAGTTAATTTGCATATCTCGCTGATTAGCCAATGGGAAGGGTAGTGGTCATACGCCAATTACCATGTTTCTCTTTTATTAGTGTAGATATTTACATGGCATTTAACAAAGAAAAATCAACCAAAAAAATGAGTTTGCGTGTCACCTCTGACATGTGTGTCAGAGGTTCGCATCACTGTTATAGGAGCACAGTCCGTGTAACCAGGTGGGTTTTATTTATGAGCTATCATAGTGTCAATTAGCTTGTGGAGATATTTTATGTACAGAAATCAGGTGGTGAGTGTCATCAAGACATCAGTTCCAGAGAGCCCATTGTCTGTAAAGGGATTCAATCTTTTTGTTGCCCAGGCTCAGTGGCATGCTGGCCTGAATCCTTCCAAAAGGCCTCTCCAACATTCCCTGCTTTTCCCACCTGTAGCGCAATTGCAGGCTGTAATGGTATTGCTCCAGCATTGTATCTGTGTGATGGTTAAGTCTGAGGGGTCTACCTAACATCCAGTAAGTCTATCATCCAGGCCATGCAAAACAATAACAATAGTCATAGCTATGGAGAACACCAATTTTCAACCTTTTTCATCTCATGGCACACATAAGCTAATTATTAAAATTCTGTGGCACACCAAAAAATATAGTTTTTGTTGACCTGATAAAAAAAAAGTAGGTATAATTTTTATTCATTCACACCAAATGGCGATTGCTGTATTGGCTGTTACCATTTTTTAATTTGAAAATCTGAGGGAAAAGAGGTCAGTGCCTCTAACAATATAGTCAAGTATTGCATGTTTTAAAATGTTTTGCAGCACACCAGTTAAAAAATGATGATAGAGCATCGACATTTAGTGAGCTTGGGTTAGGTTCCTTCTGGCTGAAATATTTGTGTATTTATTAATGGTTGAATGCAGTTGCTCTCAGGGAGAAAGTAATGGGTTACCTTGTCTAGCACAGGGTAAGTACATGACTTGTAGCTTTCTCGCCATACTCTCATCTCTGAATATGGCTCAAATCTACCAAGCAGCCCATGCCAGTTTGGCTCAGTGGATAGAGCATCGGCCTGTGGACTAAAGGGTCTTAGGTTCAATTCTGGTCAGGGGCACATGCCTGGGTTGCAGGCTCGATCCCCAGTAGGGGACGTGCAAGAGGCAACCAATCAATGATTCTCTCTCATCATTGATGTTTCAATCTCTCCCCCTCTCCCTTCCTTTCTGAAATCAATAAAAAAAATCTACCAAGCGGAGGTTTTCTGTCCTTTCAGACATCCAAAATGTGTCACTGATTGGTCCCAGAGCAATGATTTCCACTTTCTGTACTAGTAAATTAGTAGGGGAATTTCATTTCATTAGCCAGCCCTTTTAGCCACTGTATATGGGGAGAGTGGCAGGCATGAAGATGGCTCCTGTTGGAGAGTCCTCACTATTGTCAGGATTTCCAAAGAAATGATCTCACACTAACTTGGTGGTCTTTTGGCCGGAGGACATTCAACAATGAGGGTATCATATTGAATTATCTGCCCTCAATCAGGTCACTGGCATGAAGCAGATGGCAAGATGATTGAAAAGTTAATAGTAGAAGGGGGAAGTGGAGTGACTGGACAGGAGCCTTTGTCAAATGCCAAGCTCCGGTGGCTTGATTTCCACATTGAAGAGAAGACTTCATTGTGGTTCCTTAGGGAGATTTCTCAGGGCACTGACCACAGTTTTACGGAAAAATACAGGGAGATGGGATAACTTATAGAGGCAATAGAATATAATAGACACTAACGAATGACATGGTCACAGTATTCTAAATCACATGCTCCTTTTTCTCCATTTAAATGTGTTCCCCTCTCATTAAAAAAAAAAAAAAGGAAAAATATGTACTACTCTTTTTAATATTTTAAGCAATAAAACAAAATTTAAAAAAAAGTTAGGGAAGTCAAAAATAAATAAATAAATGAATAAAATGCAAAAATAAAAAAATAAAAAGGCCATTGTCTTAGAGGGTAAAAAGCTTGAGGGTTGTCAGAGATTATCAAAAGTGGAACTTTGGGGGCTGTATAATAACTAGCATGTAGGGTAGGAAGGCCCAGGAGGGCAAGATTTAAGCAAGGTGAAGACCTGAGGCAAGAGTCTGATCCATTTTGGGGACCACTTGCCTGAAAGTAATGTGCGTAGTTGAGTAGTGTCTCCTTAAGAAGGCTGTTTATGAGACTCAATTAGGAGAGCTGTCTGGGGGCTATAGCCTAGATGGAATTTCCAAAGAATATTGTTGGATGTGAGGGCAATCTGGCTGCGACATCTGTCACCCCATTGATCGCCAGGGTTGATTTGGCTGATCTGGCTGGCTAGGCGGGTGTCCCCCTCCTCCCTCACTGATCCATGTGTTCCTTCCCAAAGCTGCGCGCTTGGTCGAAGAGGACGACCTTCCCCCCAGAGGAGAGGACCGGTCTTCGGTCAAGGCTATACAAGTAGCTGTGCTCCCCTGATAGAACCTCCAAACAAGCTCTCAAAGAATATTGTTAGGGAACCCAGTTGAGTCTTCTAAGAGGTAAAGTAGGTACTCTGGTTAGAGTCAATAATGTCTCTCAGTCCAAAGGGAACAAGAATAAATTTAGTAAGAAAACATATTACCTGTTTTTAAGAGGAATTCTGGTATAAGTCATCAAGAGGAGTCCCATGTAAATATCTATGATTGTGATGGCATATTGGAAGCCCAAGCAGAAGGGGGAAGTGGGCCCATGAAATTAATCTGCCATCAGGAGTATGGTGAGTATCCCTTGGGAATATCTCCCTATTTGGATTGTCTCCATTGTTTGGTATGGAAGCAGAGAATGCACTCATCTATCACAACTTTGGCTGCCTCAGAAAAGAGGGTAAGTCTCTTCACTTGAGCTGAAGTTATTCAGTCATGAATTTCCAATGACTCAAGCTTGTGTGGGCTCATTTTGTGAGCTGGTATGAAAGGTTGATACCCTAAGGAGTCTGTACTAGTCAGAGTGTGGAGGGCTTAGTGAGTGAGTGTACAATACTGTTGAAAATGGCTTCTGGTGTAGAGTGGTTGGTGTGAGCAGAAACATGAGTAACCATTATGAAAATTTGGGACTTATATGAAAAAATTGCCTTTAGCTATTGACCCAACAATCTGCAAGGCCATTAGCAACAGCCCAGGAGTTTGTGAAAATGTGGATTCATAATAGGTCTCTTCCTTAAGGCTAGGTGAACAACTACAAGTTCCACCAATTGGTCTAAACTGGGAGTGCCCTCCTTAACTAGAGAGGTACCTGAGGACAGGTGGGATGTTGTGGCCCTCCAGAGAGCTGTATTAGGTGCAATGGTGGTGCTACCATCAGTGAAGAATATTGACTCCCTGTTCATCTCCGACAGTTTTTCCCAAGGGACTCCCCAAGTACCAGAGCAGGAAGAAGCAAGGATGCCACTATCATGTCCTCAAAACTCTTGGGCAAGGGACTGAGCATGGGTGAAGCCACATCCTCCTGCAATTTGGAAAGGCCTTTTACAAAGCCCTCTCCTGAAGATACCATTTCCATTTTACCAAGGAGCCATTAATGGTCACGCTGAGCTTCTCTTGGGATGCAGCTCTAATCTAGGTCATTATGTGACCTTGGTTCTGGAGTAGTATCAGGTGGGAACCAGTTAAGGCCTTGGTTTCTAAAAGAGACCAATAGGATAACAAAAGTTGATGCTCAAGGGGAGTACATCAGGCTGCCATTGGGGATAGGCATTTAGTCCAAAACCCCATAGGAAGTCAGGTAGACAGACTACTGTTTGGTCCAGAGACTCCAGGAGGCATAGTCAGGACTCTACTGTTGAGCCAGGTGGGACTTGCTGGATTACCTGCTGGGAAGCTTCCAAAGAGTACTGCTGAGCTTCACCCTAATGATAGGTGGCAGGTTTATGTGTGATTTTGAACATAGGTCGAAGAATTAGTGAGAGATTAGGGATGTGTTACCTTCAAAACTTGAAAAGACCTAGTATGTATTGTGTCCGTCTCAGTGTAGTGGGTGGTTTGATGGTAATTGATGGATGGGGGAATTTCTGGCCCTTGCAGGGCTAGATGATGCTCAGAAACTTGACGCTGGGCCTTGGATATTGTGAAGGGTGATTTCCCAGCCACGTTAGTGTAGGTGGTTTGTGAGGGTGTACAGATCTGCCCATACTGATTCCTCAGAGGCATCCCTCAGCATAATGTCATCAACATAATGCCCAAAACAGTACCTTTCCCACTATAAGGGTTTAAAAATCCTGGCAGCAGAGGTTATGTGCAATTTAAGGGCTGTTTAAATATCCCATTGGGTGCTTCATAAATGTATATTGAGCCCCTTCAAAAGTGAAAGCAAAATTGGGCCTGAAATTCCTCCACGCTGGAAACGGAACAGAACAATGAAGGACGCTTCTTGGGTCTGCTGTATGTCCCCAGTCAGTTCTATAATATTAGGCATTAAAGCCTTATTGGGGAAACATGAGTTTTGAGGTTTTGGTAGTAAATTGTGAAGCATCATTCATCAGTGGCTGGCTTAAGTACCAGTCAAATGGGTTATTAAAATGGGAGATTATAGGCTTAATAAATTCTATCTCAAGCAAACCATAAATGACTCAGGCAAATTGTTAATGACAGAGTGTGTAAGCCTTTAGTGCCCCTCTTTATT
>NW_006287429.1:0-5108 GCF_000327345.1 Myotis davidii | reverse complement strand
GGGAGGTAAGGAAGGAGGGAGCGAGGGAGGGAGAGAGAGAGAGAGAGAGAGAGAGAGAGAGAGAGCGCAACATCAATCAGTTGTCTCCATATGTGCTCTTACTGGGGATTGAATGAGAGAGAGAGAGAGATATCAGTTCTCCACATGCGCCCTTACTGGGGATTGAACCCACAACCTGGGTATGTGCTCTGACCAGGAATCAAACCAGTGACCTTTCAGTGCATGGGATGACACTCAATCAACTGAGCCACACAAGCCAGGGCATCAGAGACCATCTTTAAGTGCGTGTTAGGGAGTATGTAGTATCTTGACTGGAGAAGCGAGTCCTTGACATCCATTTGGGGAGTCGCACCAGGAAAGCCAAGGATTTGTGCTTGTGCCATAGTGTCAACGCATCCATGCCTATAAGGAGGAAAGAAAGAGCCAGGAGGTCCAGTGCCATAGGAAGCTGTTTGTGGTGAATGGTCCCAATAGTTATACCTGAACTAGAGACCCGGTGCATGAAATTTGTTCATGGGGGTGGGGGGTCCCTCAGCCCAGCCTGCACCCTCTCCATTCCAGGACTCCTGTGGGATCAGACCTAAACCAGCTGTTGGACATCCCTCTCCCAATCTGGGACCACTGGCTCCTAAGTGCTCAGCTGCCTGCCTGTCTGATCGCCCCTAACCACTCTGCCGGCCTGCCCTCTGCACTAACTGCCCTCCCCTGCTGGCTTGGTAGCCCCTAACTGCCTCTGCCTCAGCCCCCACCACCATGGTTTTGTCTGGAAGGATGTCTGGAAGGATGTCCAGTCTAATTAGCATATTACCCTGTTATTAGTATACATGAGTTTGTACACCTTTTCTTATTTTACTAGCAATGCCTTATAAGTAGAAGGGCTCCCCTTTTGGGAATTTAAAGGGATTGCCTGGAATGACAGTGACTTGGGCCCCAGTATTTAACAGGGCCTTTTTTTTTTAAGGAGATTCTTTTTAAAAAAATTTTTAAATATATTTTATTGATTTTTTACAGAGAGGAAGGGAGAAGAATAGAGAGTTAGAAACATCGATGAGAGAGAAACATCAATCAGCTGCCTCCTGCACACCTCCTACTGGGGATGTGCCTGCAACCAAGGTACATGCCCTTGACCGGAATCGAACCTGGGACTTTTCAGTCCTCAGGCCAACGCTCTATCCACTGAGCCAAACCAGTTAGGGCATTAACAGGGCCATTTTTATTGTCTCAATAGACCACCAGAGTAGTAGAGGAGCAATTGTCCCTGGGAGCTGGGACAAGCCCCAGGGAGCCACCAATTTCCTTGGAAATGGGCTTAGGTGGCTGCCAGTCCTGAAGGTTAGGGAAGGGGGCAGAGGGGTTAGATAGCAACTGTGTAGCAACTGGATGGATGGACGAAAGGGGCTATAACTGGGATAATGCTAGTTTCAGGGCCTGGAGTTTAGAGATCAGCTATCCAGGGATCAAGTGGCCAGGAACTCTGAGTTTTCAAAATGCCCAGTAAAGGTTTGCCTGTGTACTCCTATAAGGGGCAAAATTAGATCTAGGGTTTATTGGAGAGGAAATGAGGAGCCCTTTCTGGCAAAAGAAATTCATTTGAGGGAGAGCCTCCTAGGGCATCAGGAGTGGAGGGCCATGTTTCTAAAGTATCTGAGCATCTGGGTGGAAATCTCCATGTCTGGCACCATGTCAACGCCCTCCAGTGCCTTCTGGGTGGTTTCAGTAGTCCCAATAAAATGTAGTAGTTCTGCCCTGTAATTAGGGGAAGCACCCTATAAATAGAACTCTCTGTACTCAGGGTCACATGGGGCCTTTTCATGGTTAGAAATGAAGAGATGGTCATTTGTGTCACGATGGTCATAGAAATGATAAACCTGTTGGACTGTGCCAATTTTGAACAGCAGGACCTTATCTAATGTTTTCCATTTACTATGAACCTTAGTAACCATGGTAATCGCCATGATTAAAGGAAAGGCAATAAATATCCAGCTGAAGAGAGGTACTGGTATGAATATCAGTGACTCTAGGGACCTTTGCCTTCCCCTTTCCCTCTTCATCTTCACTAGAGGATCCCTTGGTGGAAGGGATGGCTCATGAGGTACATTTCTTGGTTCTGCCCCATTCAGAGGAAAGTAGAAGGGACTCAGGATCTGGTAATTCAGGGGAAGCAGACATATACTGGTAGTCCAGATGGATCTTTGAGAAGGTAATGGATTTTAGGTTTTTAGAGATACTGGCCAGTTGATACATTTCAGCAGCTGTATCAATTTAGAGACTGTTACAAAAAACTCACAATCATCAGCTAGCTGCCTTCTCTCCTTCCTGTTGCACTAAGTCTTTAAGGCTTGAATTTTAGTAAGGTATAGTTTCTTACCTCAGCTTTTACTTCCTGATTTTCTCCTGTTACTTTAACCTTGTGTTGTTACCAGAAAATGTGTGAATGGCATCCTGTAAGCCAGTGGTTCTCAACCTTGGCTGCACATTAGAATCACCTGGGAATCTTTTTAAAATCCTGATTTCTGGGCCCCATCCTACGGAAATTCTGTTTCCTTGTTACTAATGTTGTGGCCCCACCCCATAACAAAGAAACAGAATTTCCGGAGGATGAGGCCCAGAAATCAGGATTTTAAAAAGATTCCCAGGTGATTCTAATGTGCAGCCAAGGTTGAGAACCAGTGTAAGCCCTCTGTTTCTCTAGGCAGCTATTTTCCTTTGCAGGGTGTCCCAATCTAAATCCCCAGAATTTGGGTTGGCCTCCACTAGCACTATACCCACAGGTTCTCTAGGTAAAGTCCCTAGGTCTCTGGAGCTTAACCAGAGCTTTGGCATGTTAGTATGTGTGGCACTAATTAAGCAATTCCCAAGAAGCTTCCACAGGGGTTTTGCATTTATTAAGGAGCTGGTATACTTCCTCTGGGTTCTTAGGAGATGTTGGCACCAGATGTTTCAGACATTTATATTTTTCTATTAAGTTTTTAGCAACATTGTGCAGAGGATATGACCCAAAATATCCCATCAGGGCAGGGGGCAAAGAGTAACAGCAGCAAGTGGGACAGTGATGCAGAAACCATAGGCCTCTGCTACATTTCCCTTTGAATAGTGTCATTAGTTTCTTCTTGTAAGGCTATTTCACTCATCCGAGTCAGGATAGGTAGTTCTGGCCCAATCCACATCCTCAGCAGTCACAGGCAGAGGTCTCCCTCTTCCTTACCTATGGTAATATGCTTTCCTCATGTCTTCAGCCTGGAGCCTCTCCTTCTGCAGTGACAATAGCCTGGCAATCCAGTCCACGCTCCTTGGCCTCAAGGAGTGGAAGACCCTCACATATGTTAACAGTAAGTTAAGACCTTTATAATTAGTTGTCTAATTATCTCATTAGACCAGTGGTCATTGAATTATCTGGGCAGCAGTGACATTTTAGGATAGATACCTCAACGCAACACACAGCAGAGGCAATATGCAACAGCATATAGCAATGCATCAGACCTCCAGCAAGCACTGCTGCCTTCCCAGATGGCACTGTCCACCGGCTTAGCCGGTTAGCCAGTCAGCTGCAGTTAAAGGGCATTCATGCAATCCTGCCAACTATGCCAATTGTTTTGTGTCAGTCTTGGCCTATCAATAGTAATGATATCAGTTCTGGGCACTCACCTGGGCCTGTGCTAATTGGGGGACCTCCAGAGACATTTCCCAGTGTGACCAGGGCCAATATCATGGCTGGAACATCCCTTGAGGTTCTTATTATGACTGCAAGATGCACCTCAGCAACAACCATCAAGGAGCTTTGAAAATACAAGTTTTATTAGTGACAAGTCCTGAGAGACACACAGCATACCCAGGGCCATACAGTGAGGTTAGAGGTAGAGAGATAGCACTGACCTGGGATTCTGCCTTTATTTGGGTTGAGGTTGGAGTGCCTAGGGTTTTGTGGGTTTTCTCTGTATTGGTAAATTTAAAACAAAAGATTAACCAGTGTCATCACCATAAATTCAATGAAAGGGAAAAATAATGAATGAATGAATGAAATAAAACACAACATTGAGAATTAAAGCACAAAAAGGGAAATGCAGGATCACTCAAGTGGTCAGCGAAGACACCCAGAGCTTTCTAAAGGGGAATTTCACAGACGGGGCAGCCTGGCTTTTTGCCCAGCTATATAGCTGGAAATATGTTTATTCAAGATGGATGTCTTTGAAATGAATGCCTTGGTCTTGGCAATAAAAAGCTTAATGTCCAGCCCTCACATTACAATAAAAAAGCTAATTGTCACCCGGCTGGTGTGCTCAGTGGTTGAGCATCAACCCAGGAACTGAGAGATAAACAATTTAATTACCTGTCAGGGCACATGCCCAGGTTGAGGACTCCATCCCCACTAGGAGTGCAGGAGGCAGCCCATTGATATTTCTCTCATCGATGTTTCTTTCTTTTTTTAAATATACTTTTATTGATTTCAGAGAGGAAGGGGGAAGGATAGAAAGATAGAAACATCAATGATGAGAGAGAATCATTGATCGGCTGCCTCCTGCATGCCCCCTACTGGGGATCAAGATTACAACCCAGGCATGGCCCTTGGCCGAAATCGAACCTGGGACCCTTCAGTCCGCAGGCTGACGCTCTATCCACTGAGCCAAACCAGCCAGGGCTCATCGATGTTTCTATCTCTCTATTCCTATCCCTTTCTCTCTCTCTACATTTTTTGAAAAAGCTAATTGTCAAGCACTTATACTGCAAATTTAATGGTTAAGATGTTAAATTTTATACTATGTGTTTTTACCACATTAAATAAAACAAAATAAAATAGATTGCATAGTTCCTTCAGCTTTTCCTTTTTCAAAATTATCTTGGTTAACCTTATTCCTTTCAATTTCCATATAAATTTTAGACCCAGCTTGTCTATAGCTACAAAAAGTCCTGTTAGGGTATTGATTGTAACTACATTAAATTTATGTATCAATTTAGAAAGATTGAGATCTTTACAACATTGGGTATTCTAATTCATTAACATAGTATGTCCATATATTTAGGTTTTATTTTATTTGTTTCATCAGTATTTTGTGATTTCTAGCATACAAATACTACACATGTTTTTTTTTAATTTTATTTTTTATTACAAA
>NW_006287428.1:0-710 GCF_000327345.1 Myotis davidii | reverse complement strand
TTTTTTTTTTTTTTTTTTTTTTTTTGCTAGCATAGAAGAAGTGTATGCCTTGATAAAGAGCTATCCTTTAAATTAAGTCCACTTTAAGGTTCTATTTTTTAGAAAATCAGGTAAACCAGTGTTCTCAAATTTGACCACTTCTTCCTAGGAAGGGCATGTGGCATAGTTTGTTAAACTGCAGAAGAGTACTGAGTTTCCCTGAAACAATATCATAGCATCTAGATTCAATTTTTCATTCCTTGGACACTGTCCAGATATGCACTGCTAACATTGGTTTTCCTCCCTCTGCATTTTTCTGAGCTGCCATTGCTGACAACCTATTTTATCTTGACATATTTTATTCTTTTTTAGCTTAGCTAATCCCAATGAGTCAAGTCTTGTTCTGGCTTGGGAACTATCCATTCTTCTTAAGAAGACTATTCATATTTCTGAACCCATCCATTATGTGTTGATTTTATCAAACATTCAGAGCTCTCTGGAGACATTCAGACATTTTTTTAAAGAAATGATTCATTTCAGATCACCAATATGTAGATAAAAAATAAAAACAACTGGCAAAAATCAAAAAATCTTCCCTCATTCAGAGTCTTTCACATAAGTTATTAGCTAAATTATTTGCTTATTGTTTTCTTTTGTTAGATAATATAATGTTAAAAAAAAAGCAGTTCGATATAAAGGGTGTTCCAAAATTCATGCAAGAAGTAATTTTG
>NW_006287427.1:0-3523 GCF_000327345.1 Myotis davidii | reverse complement strand
GGACATCCTTAGCGCTGCCACGGAGGCGGGCTGCTGTACTTGCCAGACATCAGCCTGGATTGTGGCTGAGTGGCGCTCCCGCTGTGGGAGTGCACTGACCACCAGGGGGCAGCTCCTGAATTGAGTGTCTTCCCTCTGGTGGTCAGTGTGCATCATAGCGGCCAGTGGTTCCGCCATTCAGTCCATTTGCATATTACCCTTTTATTATATAGTACGACCCTTATTCACAGCTACATACTGAATGCCTAAAACACTATTTGGCACATGATAAGCTCTTAATATTTGTTGAACAAATGAATGCCCCTAAAAGATGTATTTGATTTTAGTGTATTAATAAAGTCACTCTTATAAATCTCCAAGTTTGAGAATACCACTAGTCAAACTTTCTTTTTGTATCATTGATGATGGTTAACCACAAAAATTTTTCTCTGTATTAGTGAGTTCTCCTTATCCTCCTTTTTCTTCCCGTCTAATGACACCTTTTTTGGCTTAAAAACCATTAATATTGCATTCAAAGTGATCAGAAAAGCTGATGGATATATTTTTATTCTCTCCTTCCCTACTTCTACTACATATATGAATTGTAGTAATAATGTGACTTGTGTAAAGATTTTGCAGGTATCTTCAAATAATTCTTTTACAAGCATATACAAAATTGTTCAGAATTAACTAAGATCTGTTGTTGCAAGTTATAACTATATATTAACTATACATTTAAAAACTACATGGAACTGTTACCTATAATAACTATTCATAACGTATATTAACTATATATAATGTGTAAACTACATATTAAATTGCAATTTTGTGTTATATCTCAAGGTGACTCTAAGTAAGATAATTTAATGCTGAAAGGAGCATAAAGGCAACGTAATAAGACATTTCACAATGAACACAAAATCGTTTTCCTAACTAAATATTTTGAATTACAGTCACTTAGACTGAGTTCACTTTAAGATTTTTTTCTACTCATTTTTTCCTTTACAACTTAAGGACAATTTATGTAAATTTTTAGTAAGAAATAATTTCAAATGTACGAAAAGCCCCCAAAATAAAAATAGTACAGGTAACACCCATATAGAGACATTCTTTACACAGATTTTCCTGTTAATGTCTTCATCTCCTGTGCTTTATTATTTGTGTTTGCTAGTACTATCTTGCTCTATGTATGTATTTATTTTTCTACTATTTCCCTGTGATTAGATTGAAATTATACATTCCGAGCCAGAATACTTCATAGGTAGTGCTGTGTCCATCTCAGAAACCTCGCCAAGAAGCACAAATCGCCCTCTGACCTTCATTAATGATGAGAATTTTGATCACCAGGTCAGGTGTTGTCTGACTTCTCCACTACATTACTGCTGTTTCTCTACAACTGATTAACGTTCTATGGGGAGACTATGCAAATATCCCGTTTCTCATCAATGTGCCTTCTTAGATGTATCCACTGATGATTTTTGCCAGACCTACTCTTTACCCTGGTAGCTGCAAAATAATGTTTTTCTTTGTTTTTACTTTTTTTCCAACTCCAGCACAACTTCCACATTTGCCAATCAACCTTTGGCATTCTACTATAAGCCAGATACCTTCTCTTATCTCTCCCTCCCATCTATTATTGGTATAGTATCATAAAGTTTTTTTTTCCCCTAATGGTCTATAATTCATTGTTGTATTTAATTATTTCAAAGCTCAAATTGTTCCAGATTTGGCTAGTGGGAAACCCCTCCAGTGAGCTCCCATATAGTTATGATAAACCACCCATTATTGTTTTGAGTACTTCATTTGTAACATTACAAGATGACCATCTTGTATCTACTTGGCCCTACACCCAGAACCAGCCATTTCAATGAGGAATCTTGGTTCCTTTGACTGGGTGTTGTAGGTTGAATTCTGTTAATCAAAAAGGTGTGTTTAAGGCTTACGCCCTGGTATCCGTGAATGTAGGCTTATTTGGTATTGAGGTTTTTGCAGATGTATTCAAGATGAGGTCACACTGAATTAGGGTTGGTCCTAATCCAATTATTGGTGGTCTTATAAGAAGAATTTGGGCTCAGACACACAGGGAGAATGTCATATGAAAATGGAAGCAGATATAAGAGTTATATTGCCATAGTCAAGAAAGACAAAGGATTACAGGCAACACAAGTTAGAAGCGAGGCATGGAACAGATTCTCCCTCTGCCCCTCCAAGAATTAACCAACCTTGCCAACACCTTCATTTTAACTTCTGGACTCCTGAACTATGCTGGAATTTTTTTTAAGTTTATGGTAATTTGTCATGGCACCCCTCGTAAACTAACAGAGTGGGAAATGGTACTAGCTGTGTCATTACTATTTGAATGACTGCTTCTTTGCTCAATTGGCAATAGAGCTAGGATATATATATATATATATATACACATTAATATTCACATATACACACACACATAAACTGATATACATAAACATATACATTTACACAGATATCTCTAACCAGTGGTTCTCAACCTTCTGGCCCTTTAAAACAGTTCCTCATGTTGTGACCCCCAACCATAAAATTATTTTCGTTGCTACTTCATAACTGTAATTTTGCTACTGTTATGAATTGTAATGTAAATATCTGATATGCAGGATGGTCTTAGGCGACCCCTGTGAAAGGGTCGTTTGACCGCCAAATGGGTCGCGACCCACAGGTTGAGAACCGCTGTTTCTCTAACCCAATCCATCACCACAGTGTTTTTTCCTGTCTTCTCCCATTCTATATTTATATATCCTTTTTTTCCACAGTGAGAACACGGGTTCCTATCAATATCAACCAACTAGTCATTTGCTCAATATAGTTTCAGAATTAGTTTTCCCATTCCACTAAAATACACCAACTAAAAGACTTCAGGATTTGTTTGGGACACTTTCTTCCTCTCCTACTCTGCCCCAAACAGGGTAGTCCAATAGTGTGTCCATAAATTACTTGGATTAGTCCTCCTTTTTTCCTCCATTTCTTTTTTATTTTCAGCATAGTTGTAGTTTTTTTTTTTTACTTTTGACAATAAAGTTCATTTGCTTCAGTCTGCTTATAGTTTTTTTTAAATATATTTTATTGATTTTTTACAGAGAGGAAGGGAGAGAGATAGAGAGTCAGAAACATCAATGAGAGAGAAACATCGATCAGCTGCCTCCTGCACACCCCCCACTGGGGATGTGCCCGCAACCAAGGTACATGCCCTTGACCGGAATTGAACCTGGGACCCTTCAGTCTGCAGGCCGACGCTCTATCCACTGAGCCAAACCGGTTAGGGCTGCTTATAGTTTTAAGTCCCCTACCGTACTGGTACTGTTTTTATTTAACCTTTTCAATAAGTGGGATATTAACATGCTATCAAAATTCAAAAATGGTATCCCAGAAAATATATTCCAAGAAGCGTCATGCCCTTTCGTATCTCATCCATCCCACATTCTTTTCTAACCTGTGTACATTACTGATTTGTTTTCTGCTTTATCCTTCCCGCATATGTTTTCTTTTCCCTTTTAATTACATAAAAGGTAGA
>NW_006287426.1:0-1702 GCF_000327345.1 Myotis davidii | reverse complement strand
ATCCCCAAAGACATAAATAAACAAACCGATAAAAATTACACATATGAATAAACTCAATATAAACCAGCATGAGTGTCCAAGCCTCTTCTCGGTATATGCACAAGTGCACGAACCAGGCACATATCCAAAAAATCACCACCTAATTAATATAATAAGCGATTAATGGTGACGAAGAGTCCATATTGCTAGTTCAATAACAAAACTCTTCGATTATGTGTTGTGGAGGAATAGTGGCCAAAACTGCAAGTGTGCATTTAAATACGCTTTGAATAAGGTGACTGTGGCTTATTCGTCAAGCAAACAAAAACAGATATTAGTCAGAGTGTCTTCAGCGGTTGAACACGTAGAAGCGTCTTATGTACCAACGCATGTCCTTACAAAATATGTTCAGATTTTAAAATTAGAGTTATTAGAGGAAATGCAGACACAGCGAATGTTACAGCGACAAGCAATGGAAGGTGCTTCAATCTCCTTACACGAATTAGCAGAAAAATATTAATAGATAAATACATATGCAACATGAATATAAGAATAGAACAAAGCATTGACAGTAAATTCTAGATAATCCAGTGTGGTTACATCTTCGTTTTGTCAATAGTTATTAGTGTACCTGATGTCATGAGTACTCCTAAATCTCACCACCTTTTCAAAAAGCAAATGCACTATGGTGAAGGCCAGTGCAAATATGTAGCAAAACAACGCAGCGATGAAGATCGGTATAACCTATAAGTAGTCTTCTGAAATACAGCTCTAAATTAGAGCATACTTAACGAAAGGTAAAAATCAATTTTGTCTTATCGGCTAAACACACAATGCAGCCGATACATCAGCAGCCATTTGGTACCTAGGAATATTGCATCAAGAAAAGCAGTTCTGCCTAATATCTGTATAAACTGCAAACATAAAAAATACTTGAGTTTATGGAGTAACAGCACGGATCAACGTGACAAACAACAAAAGACAAAACATGTCTCCTTGTCTCTCAAGAAGACAATAGAGAACAACTGAATTTGCGGCTAATACAAATATCCAACTCGACACAAAACAACCATCCGCAAATTCCGGAAGAAGCAACATGCGAGACGCAGCTTAAAGCGAATAGAAAACTAAGTACATTCTCCGGCCGCATCCCTAAATCTCACTTCCTGACCAAACAGTTGAACGACTGACAGTGATTAATTGTACAGGAACCTAGTTCAAAACCCCAGTTCATTGTGATGGTTTTGCACAAAAATTGTTGTCAAAACACAACGTAGATATTTGAAATCCAATTGAACAATGAAAGAGCAGCTTCTTCTTTTAACTGGAATAAAGGTATGCTAGTTGAGCACCAAAATCTTTTGGGCAACACATTGCAGTACGCCTCCCATCATGTTACTTCTCATGTCTGAAACTGTTGTTGGATTTGGGAAGCCCAAAAGTGTAGAGTCACCACCATAAAAATCGTCATGAAATTTATAGTGTTTCATTCTCTGTATTCACATCACCAGGCAATTCTACACAGCAGAATTCAAAAGCAACCCAAATATCCAAACAATGATGCAAAACCGTTATGCGAATTCCAATTTAATCCAATGCGAACATTGCAGTGATTCCTGAAAATTAAATAAATAAGGAACTAAGCGGTAATATCTCCAACATAACAGGAACTGAGTGAGAGTAAAAGTGTCCAATAGAGTAGATCTTTTTGCACCGTTAACGA
>NW_006287425.1:0-391 GCF_000327345.1 Myotis davidii | reverse complement strand
ATTTTACATTTCTGTTAATTCATCTGGCTGAACGTTTAGACTGGACCACGGTGGGCTGCAAGAATCTCTAGCAGTTCTCAGAGTCTTTTGCTCGCCACTACAGAAGGAATCAGTGCACTTAGTTAATATAAATTTCTGTCTATCAGTTGCTCTTACTAAAAGGGTGCGGCCCGACTCTCTGGCGGTCTGGGAGTAGGAGTCTGGCCGCTGGGCTCTGAGATCTCTCCATGCCCGCTGTAGGGTCTAGCCTCCCTGGAGTGGCTCCAAGTGTCCGGACCGGCTGTGGCTGCGTGCCGGGGGCAGGCCGAGAGGTGGGGCCAGGCGGCCACCGAACCCGGGGGAGCCCTTCCCCCATGGTTGGCTCCCCGCTTGCCCCTGCTGGGGCCGGGGG
>NW_006287424.1:0-502 GCF_000327345.1 Myotis davidii | reverse complement strand
TGCATATAAGCATAACCAATGGACACAAGGCACCGGGGGCGGGGTGAGGGCATGCTACAGGGGGTAGGGGAAGCCAGGGGAAGGTCAATGGGGAAAAAAGGAGAAATATGTACTACTGTTTGTAATATTTTAACCCTAAAGTAAAATTAAAAAAAGAATTTCCTTTAGTATTTCTTATAGGCAGGTCAGCTAGCAATACATTCTCTTAGGTTTTATTTATCTGTTAATGTCTTCACCTTCATTTTTGAAAGATAAGTTTGCTGGTTAAAGGGTTCTTGGTTAACTGTTATTTATTCATTTTAAAAAATCTTTATTGTTGAAAGTATTACATGTATCCCCCTTTTCTCCCATTGACTTCTCCGACCTCCCCTCCCCCGCCCCCTGCCTTCACCACTCTAGTGTCTGTGTCTATGGCTTATGCATATACACATATGATTTCATTGTTTGATCTCTTCCCCATCCCCCCACTCTCCCTTGCCTTCCCTCTGAGGTTTGACAGTCC
>NW_006287423.1:0-338 GCF_000327345.1 Myotis davidii | reverse complement strand
TGGGGAACCAGAGGTGGGTGGCAGCAGATGCAAACTCTTTTCCAGGGGGACCTAGACCAGCTCCCTCCTCAGGGCCAGTGGCCAACCTCCTGTGCCCCATCCCTCCCCCCAGCCAGCAGGCCCTGATTGGACCACTGCCTGCCCACCACAGTGGCGGTGGTGGTGGTGGTGTGGCGGCAAGGGAAGGAGGAGTTGGGGGAGATGGGGAATCGCACAGTGTCGGGGCGCCAAAAGTGGCGGTGTTGACATCTGGCATCCATCTCTTCCACACTCAGCCCGGTGACAGTTGCCTCCTCTCTGGCCCAGCCCTGATCTGCCTGGCCCCAATCAGCCCTGAT
>NW_006287422.1:0-560 GCF_000327345.1 Myotis davidii | reverse complement strand
TAGTGCACTCCCACAGGGGTAGCACCACTCAGCAAGCTGGGCTTCTAACTGGAGAGTACAGTGGTGGTGGCAGGGGCTTCTCCCACCTCCAGGGCAGTCAGACATCCCTGGAGGGCTCCTGGACTGCAAGAGGGCAGAAACCGGCCTGAGGCACCCCCCAAGTGCATGGATTTCATCCACCAGGCCTCTATTTCATAAATAATAATGCAAGTATAAACTCTTCCCTCGCCATTGTACTTCAGTAGGTTGGCACCATCCCTTTCCCTGAAAGGTCACTGGTTCCATTCCAGGTCAGGGAATATACTTTCCTGGATTCCCTTTAGGTGGCATACAGGAGGCAGCTACTTGATGTTTCTCATTTCTCTCTCTCTCTCTCTCTCTCTCTCTCTCTTCATCTCTTTTTAAAAAGTCAATGGATATATTTTTAAATATATAGAATACTTATTTTATCCTCACCTAAGGTTTGTTTGTTTTTTTTCTCATTGACTTCTATATAGAGTGGAATGGTCAGAGGAGGTGGAGAGGAAGAGAGAGAGAGAGAGAGACACACACATCAATGT
>NW_006287421.1:0-250 GCF_000327345.1 Myotis davidii | reverse complement strand
ATTAATACTGAGCTATTTCTTTACTAGTGCACAATTATATATTCTCCAGTTGACTGTTTTTTCAATATTTCCAATTATTTTAAATGAGAATATTAATTTAATAGATTAGAGAGTATATGTGAAAAGTCTTTGACTCATTTCTAACGCTTAGATTTGGACTGGGAAAATACAGGGTAGAGCAAAAATAGGTTTACAGTCATGAGTATGCAAAACACAGATTTATTCTTGTATTATTATCATTAATTAAATA
>NW_006287420.1:1510-2591 GCF_000327345.1 Myotis davidii | reverse complement strand
CGTAGAATGAGAAAAAGAATGTGAAATACCTCAACATAGGGTACCCCCTCCAAAAAATGTATACATTTTACAGCAGCTAGAGATGAGATATTTCTTTTCAGAGTTAACCCAGTGGAATGAATGATTCAGAGTTTGTTATGCTTTTTTATGGGGACACCCTGTATTTAAAAAATCTTGATTACACTTCGAATTGCTACTGTTTTGTATATACTAGGTAAAATAAACTGTCTTATTAATGTTAGGCTCACTTGATTCTTTTTACCTTTTTTTAGCGCAGTAATTAGACAATCGTTTCCGCGGGAGCAGGGCTCCATTTCGGGGTGCGAAGCGCGCAGCAGCTGCGTCAGGTGAGGCGGCAAAGGGTGGGGGCAGGGCGATAGGAGTTTTCCAGGT
This sequence comes from Myotis davidii, assembly GCF_000327345.1. Classification (NCBI taxonomy): domain Eukaryota; kingdom Metazoa; phylum Chordata; class Mammalia; order Chiroptera; family Vespertilionidae; genus Myotis; species Myotis davidii. The sequence goes on along the minus strand of NW_006287420.1, from coordinate 2,198 downwards.
GAAGGAGGACATTCTCCGTGGCTTTAATAACAAGGGAGGCGGGCGAGTTGAAGTTAAAGGGTTTTAACAAAACTATCGCTTTTCTATCACTGGCGATCTCACTTTGGAGGAAGAAAGGAGGCTTAGTGGTGGAGGCAGCCGAGCTGTCTCCTCTGCAGCCCCCCGCCCCTGTTGAATGCAGCCTGCATCCCTGCTGCAGGGCCTCGGTAGCCCCCCTCTGGTACCCCTCTCCCCACCCACCCAAGGGGAGCCCTCCCTGCAAGGTACAGCGTGGGAAAGTGAAATAGAATCCACTTCCAGTGCCAGCGGGAGGCCAAGGGGAGCTCAAGGCCTGTTCGTGATGTTCTGTTGTCTCTGCTAAATGGTGACTTAAAATCAATTATAATCAAATGGAAAGAGGCCAAACTTGCTGATTCCTGGGACTTGAAGGAGGGTGGGGAGCAGGTCAGGATTTTGCTCTCATATTTTCCCTTTAGGTCAAAGCTGGTGGTGAGGTCCCAGGGTTATCGCGGGGTTGAGAGTTCCGAGTGTGGCGCATTTACAGTCCCCGGGGGGAACTTGTACCCCAAACCCGTCAAAGCCAGGCTGTGGGACCCCTGAGGGGAGAGGAGGCTCATTGCTGCCTGTGGACCTGTTCATTTCTCCCCACATTTTGGAGTACAGACGGTTTCCCTGGGAGGTCCCGCCC
>NW_006287420.1:423-823 GCF_000327345.1 Myotis davidii | reverse complement strand
ATGAGACACATAGAGAGAATATTTTTATTCCACTGGCTATAAATATTTACCAAGCGTGTGAGGGGTTATTGTGGAAACCATCTGAGAAACCTCTCTCTCCTCTCTACCCGTGGACATGCTGGGTTTGACGTTGGAAGAAGACATTCTGGACTGTGAATTCATGTGTTAAAACCCTAACCCCACCCAAGTTATGGTGTTAGGAGACGAGGTCATGAGGGTGGAGCCCCCAGGTTGGAATTGGTGCCTTTATAAGACGAGGGAGAGAACCCAGAGCTTGGACATGGTGAGAAGGTGGCCATCTGCTCGCCTGGAAAAAGAGCCCTCACCAGAACCCAACCACGCTGATACCCTGATCTTGAACTTGCAGCCCTAGGACTGTGAGAAATAAATGGCTACTGTT
>NW_006287420.1:0-391 GCF_000327345.1 Myotis davidii | reverse complement strand
TTATCTCCCCCCAGTCTGTGGTATTTTGTTCTAGCACCTGGGCAGCCTCAGGTAAGACCTAAATGCCATGTCAAAGGCAGGAAGGACTGAGGCAGTCACTGCATCAGAGAGAAGGGAGAACAGAGGAGGACTTTAGAAATCTTCCATCCAGCCCCTTGTTTGACAGACGTGGAAACTGAGGCCGGGAGAGAAGTGGCAGAGGAACCTACCGCGTGGCAGGAGGGGCCAGGCTGGGGCCCAGAATTCCTAATAGCTGTCCCAGCTCTCCCAGGGGGAGAGCAGCAAAGTGGGGTTCATCAGTTAGGAAGCTGAGGATACGAACATCCCCTGGCCCCCCTCAGTGCTTTCTGCGAGTGGGGTGTGCTGTGATGTGTGGAGCTCACCCAGCCCT
>NW_006287419.1:0-391 GCF_000327345.1 Myotis davidii | reverse complement strand
CATCACACCCAGTCCTGATCAGGGCCAGGCAGCCGGGGCCTTGGGGCCTGCCAGCTGCCGGACAGCGGGGAGGGGCTGCAGGAGGTTTGCTGGCCGGGGGGAGGGACCGGGGGCGGTTGGCTGGCTATGGGAGGTTGGCTGTGGGAGCATACTGACCACCAGGGGGCAGCTCCTGCATTGAGCGTCTGCCCCTTGGTGGTCAGTGCATGTCATAGCGACTGGTCAACTAGTCGTTCCAGTCGTTAGGTTGTAACAGTAGCTTAGGCTTTTATATATATAGATATTTACACCTATAAACTGTGTGTGTGTATGTGTGCATAGTCATTATTGTTAAGATTATTCTTTAACTCCTTATAAGAAATTGATTTACATTTAATGGACAGATTTTTTG
>NW_006287418.1:0-332 GCF_000327345.1 Myotis davidii | reverse complement strand
CCCTCTCTGTGGAATCTCAGGGCGTGGGGAAAAGCCAACCATTGAGAGGCAAGGGAGCAAGAGAGGGAGGTGGCTTGCTCTGCATTTTGAACAGTGTGACATCACCTCTCAAGGAGGTGAAAATGATTCATTGGCAAGGTGGGGGATGAGGGGTTAAGAGGTCAGAAGTCTTACTCTTTTTATGTGTAAAGCACAGATAGATGAACATACAGTATATAGGCAGTGCAGATTCCATCGCAAAAGGGAAGACCAAGCAAATAACATAGAAGACTTTTCCAGCCAGTTTTGACCTGTTCTAAAATAGTAACACACAGGCCAGTTAGACAGGGTCA
>NW_006287417.1:0-298 GCF_000327345.1 Myotis davidii | reverse complement strand
CAGGTAGATAGATATTAAAACAGTGGAAGTAAGAAAAGAAGAATGTGGATGAGAGAGAAAGGGGGAGGGAAGAAAAGTTTTAAAGGGGAGCCGGTAGAGCTGAAAAGGAGAATGGGAAGAAGGAAGACATGGGGGAGGGAGCAAAGCAGGTCTGAGGGAGAAAGTGAAGAAAAAAATTAAGGTGGGAAGGGAGGAAAAGGGGAGAGAGGAGATGGATAAAGATAAAGGAAAGAAGGAACATGGGGAGGGAAGGAGGGAGGGAGGATAGAAGAAAGATGGGAAGAAGGATGATGGAACA
>NW_006287416.1:0-617 GCF_000327345.1 Myotis davidii | reverse complement strand
GTAAATAATGCTGCAGTGAATATAGGGGTGCATGCATTCTTTCAAATTAGTGTTTCAGGTTTCAAAGGATAAATTCCTAGAACTGGAATTGCTGGGTCAGAAGGCAGATCCATTTTTTTAAATTTCTTTTTGAGAAAAATGCCATATAGTTTTCCATGCTGACAGCACCGATCTAAATTTTCACCAACAGTACACCAGGGTTCCTTTTTATCCAATCCTCACCAACACTTTTCATGTGTGGATTTATTGATGATAGCCATTCTGATAGTTGTAATACCTCATTGTAATTTTATCTTGCATTTCTCTGACAATTAGTGATGTTGAGTATTTCTTCATATGTCCATTGAATTTCTGTATATTCTCTTTGGAGAAGTATCTATTCAGGACCTCTGCCCATTTTTTAAAATTGGATTATTTTGTTTGTTTGTTTTGGTGTTGAGTAGAATGGGTTCTTTATAATTTTGGAAATTAACCCTTTATCAGATGTATCATTGGCAAACATGTACTCCCACTTAGTAGGTTGTCTCTTTTTTTTTAACATCTTGCTGACTGTTATTTATTTATTTATTTTTAAATATATTCCCATTGATTTCAGAGAGGGAGAGGGAGAGAGATAG
>NW_006287415.1:0-491 GCF_000327345.1 Myotis davidii | reverse complement strand
TCGCCGACATCCTGAATGAGCCAGTTCCAAGAAGAACAAATTAACAAGTAAAACAAAAAATATATATAAAACCAGAGAGGTTACAGTTTAGTGGTAGATAGTTCGGTCATATACATCTTCAAACATTAACCAAAACCAAGAACCGATCACACCTTCAGCCTCACCTTCTAGAAACAACAACAAAGAACACAAAAAACAATACATACTAAACAAAAGAAACAGACATATCTGTTGCTTTTCTATTCTTCTCGATCCCTTTCTGGATAGTAATCCCTTGTCCGAAATCAAAACGATATGGTGCGAGGATGCTTTGCTCACAATCTGAGCGTTGACACACAACAGCCAAACACACTAGAAAATATGATGATGAACAAAGCCTCGATATCACCCGTTCATATCCTGCATTCAAAGAAAGCCTGAATTGATGCATCTGATTCCCAATACGGGAGGCCACAAAGAAAAGATATTGAGGCTTACCTCCTTTTAACGAC
>NW_006287414.1:0-210 GCF_000327345.1 Myotis davidii | reverse complement strand
ATTTCAAAAGAATTGTCATTAGTCTCTATAAAAATCAGTTTTATATGGGTTTGGGTTGTTATATTTTAAAGTGTTAAGAACGAATGATTTGAAATGTCAAAGAGAGATGAATTCGAAGTAAACTGTTTCTTCTGATTTTATGCTAGGTCATTTCTCCCCCTCTCTTCTACCAAGCTCTCATACATATGGTTGAAATTGAGTTTTCACAAA
>NW_006287413.1:0-338 GCF_000327345.1 Myotis davidii | reverse complement strand
GGGTGGGGCAAGAACTGGGTGGAGGGAGATGGGGGGAGGGGGGTTTAGAGGAACATCTGTAATAATCTCAACAATAAAGATTTAAAATAATAATATAAATAAATAAATAAAAGAAGTTAGCTAGGAAGGATGAGGATGAGTACTCCAGTGTAGCTAATTTGGGGAATGGGAGAAAGGAAAAAGAAATATAAAAAAATAAAAAAGAATAGAGGAAGGAAGAAACGGATGAAATAGAGGAAGGAAGAGATGGAGGAAGTGATAAAGGGAGGGAGGAGGGAATACCACATTGCCTTGCAGTACTTCTTGTGCAGAAGGCGACCTTACTGAGAGTCCTAAAA
>NW_006287412.1:0-274 GCF_000327345.1 Myotis davidii | reverse complement strand
ACTGTCCCTGAGAGGAGGGGGTCCCTCTGGTACTTGACCTGACATCCAGGGTGGCTACCTCCCTGACCCAAGGAGGGGTGTCTGACACTGACCCCTGTCCTGTCTCCTTGTAGGAGCTCCAGCCCCAGGGAGAGGGGGCGGCCCCAGGGCCCCTGGTACCTGCGCGCAGCAGGGTCTCCTTCCCTTTGTCCAGGTGAATGTGGAGCCACTTCACACACTCCTCCTCCAGGTAGTTCCTGTCATGCTCTGCCTCACCGGCCGCCTCCCACTTGCG
>NW_006287411.1:0-344 GCF_000327345.1 Myotis davidii | reverse complement strand
GTGTATCAGTTACTCAGCCTGCCCTTATCTTGGTCAATGGGAAGCGGGGGAAACTAGCCCAAGGCCAAAAGTATGCTGGCCATCCCCCCTGTCTTTGTGTAACCAGACCCTAGCTGCATCCTGCCCTAACCCCTGACCCCAAGCCCCATAAATTCTCTGTTCTCTTGGGACTCTGGCCTTTCTCTTGCACTCAGTAATGGAGGCAAGGGGGGGACCAAGAGAGCTTGTATAAGAGACCCTCTGCTTTTGCATTGGACTAGCTAGTTCCCTGGTGTGGTTTCCTTGGGGGATCTTGAAATCTGGGCATAACAAGTGACTAACCAGGTACCTTATATGGACTATAC
>NW_006287410.1:0-237 GCF_000327345.1 Myotis davidii | reverse complement strand
CAAGGGTAGAGAGGGCATCAGAGGATGGGAGGGCATCAGACAGCTGCTCAGCTCCTCCTGAGCAGCTGTCTTCACACATGTAGCCCAGCACCTGAATTTCAGCCCACACTGCACCCCCTCACCCTTGTTAACCTGGGACCTCTGACTGGTGCTCCCAGTGCCCATTCTGCTCCATGCTGGGCTCCAGGGTTTCCCTCAGACTTCGGCCCTGCCCTGTTCACCCCTGATGTGAGGGCC
>NW_006287409.1:0-509 GCF_000327345.1 Myotis davidii | reverse complement strand
ACTAACTGAAATGAAGAATAATTTATAAGGAATCAACTATGGAGTAGAGGATGCTGAGAATCGAATCAGAAATTTAGAATATGAGAAAGCAAAAAATACCCAATCAAAAAGAAAAGAAAAGAGAACCCAAAAATATGAAGATAGTGTAAGGAGCCCCTGGGACAACTTCAAGGGTAGCAACATTCACATCATTGGGGTACTGGAAGTAGAAGAGAGGGGGCAAGACATTGAAAATCTATTTGAAGAAATAACGACAGAAAACTTCCCCTATCTGGTGAAAGAAATAGAGTTACTAGTTCAGGAAGTGCAGAGAGTCCTAAACAAGAGGAATTCAAAGCAGCCCACACCAAGACACATCATAATCAAAATGCCAAAGGTTAAAGGCAAAGAGGGAATCTTTTAAGCAGCAAGGGAAGAGCATTTAGTTACCTACAGGGAGTGATTATTTAAGAAGAAGAAGAAAATAAAAAGATAACAAATACGAACAATAAAATGACAATAAATACATA
>NW_006287408.1:0-269 GCF_000327345.1 Myotis davidii | reverse complement strand
TGATGTAGTCCCATTTGTTTATTTTTTTCCTTAACCTCATAATGCTATATGAAATGTCTGAGATTTTATTGCCCATGTTCTTCTCTACGATTTTTATGATTTCATTCCTTATATATAAGTCTTTTATCCATGAGTTTATTCTTGTATATGGTGTAATTTGGTGGTCTAATTTAAACTTTTTGCATGTGTTTGTCATGTTTAACAACACCATTTGTTGAACAGACTGTTTTATGCCATTGTGTGTTCTTGCCACCTTTGTCAAATATTAA
>NW_006287407.1:0-347 GCF_000327345.1 Myotis davidii | reverse complement strand
GTGCCCTGTCCCTCCCCCAGGCCAGCAGGCCCCATTTGGCTGTCTGCCTTGTAGCAGCACAGCAATGAGGGAAGGAAGAGGGGGCAGGTGGGGAACCGCGTCTGGCATCCGTTCCCTCTGTGCCTAGCCCGGTGACCATCAGCCAAGCCTAGGGACTCCACCCATGCTCAAATTCATGCACCAGGCCTCTAGTTAATAAATAATAATACAAGAATAAACTCTGTTTTGCATACTCACAGCTCTAAATCTATTTTTGCTTCACCCTCTTTATATATACATATATGTAAATGTATATATGGACCCTGTATATACTAGTGTATATATATATATATGTGTGTATATATATA
>NW_006287406.1:0-307 GCF_000327345.1 Myotis davidii | reverse complement strand
TTGGCCATAAACCAGATTTTATTAAGGCCTTTGCTTATAGTGTAAATAGCCCTTTTCAAAATTCTGCTAAAATTCTTGAAAAAAAAATGATCACTAAGATTGGAGAGCTGTGTGATCTAGCAGTGCCCATTCATAGTGGGCCGCAGGCAGGCAGGGGAAGAAATCTCTCTGCCCGTCCCTAATATAGACCTGTAAGGGTGGCGTACTTGAGACTTTTTTGTTACTGTTGTTAATTCAGTGGAAGGGAGGAAGAGGGAGATATAGATAGATAGATGATAGATAGATCAATTGGTTGCAGTTCCCCTAC
>NW_006287405.1:0-419 GCF_000327345.1 Myotis davidii | reverse complement strand
AATAATAAAATTCATTCAAGCGACAAAAACAGTCTATAATGATGAAAAATACATTTATTTTTTAATGGATACATGTACACTGATAGTCCAACAGAAAACTTTTTGACTCCATTTGATATTATCAGTGGGACTTTTGCTGCTGAATCACTGATGACAGAGATTTTACATCAGGTTTATATTTCGTTACCTTCAGAGATATGCACAAGCTACTACTTTCATCCGTCAGGCTACTCCTATTATGAGACTTAACAAAATTAATCACTGAGAACAAAGATTCATAAGCGTATGTGGATGAAAACATGGAGAGTAATGTTGTTGCAAAGTTTTTAAACAAACAATTTTATGGAATGGCATTCCAGGTCCTCAATAGTTCGTTTTTTGACACTTCTCTGGTACTCCTGTCTCTAATCACTTTTTTT
>NW_006287404.1:0-250 GCF_000327345.1 Myotis davidii | reverse complement strand
CTATCTCTTTTTTCAGTGTCTTGTAGTTTTCCGCATACAGTTCTTTTAACTCCTTAGTCAAGTTTATTCCTAGGTATCTTAATTTTTTTGGTGCAATGGTAAATGGGATTGCTTTTTGAGTCTCTCTTTCTGTAAGTTCATTATTGGTGTATGGAAATCCCATAGATTTCTTGGCATTTATTTTGTATACTGCTACGTTGCCAAATTCATTTATTAAGGCTAATAAGTTTTTGATGGAGTCTTTAGGGTT
>NW_006287403.1:9749-10180 GCF_000327345.1 Myotis davidii | reverse complement strand
TTAAACTAGAGGCCTGGTGCAGGAATTCATGCATAGTTGGGGTCCAGCCTGCTCACCCCGATTAGGGCCGATCTAGCGGGCGTCTGGAGTTGGGCCTCTATGATTGGCCAGTGGGCCCCACCCCCGATCAGGTTGGGGAAGGCCTGGTCAAACTCCCAGTGGAATTCCTGGCCAAGGAGACAATTTGCATATGAGCCTGTTATTATAAAGGATTTTTTAAAAAATATTTTTTATTGATTCCAAACAGGAAGGGAGGAGAGGGAGAGAGAAACATCCACGAGGAGAGAGAATCATGGACCGGCCGCCTCCTGCACGGCCCCGACTTGGGATGGAGCCTGCAACCGGGCCTGTGCCCTTGACCGGGAATCAGCCCTGACCTCCTGGTTCATAGGTCGATGCTCATCCCCGGAGCCACGCCGGCGGGCGGCTCA
>NW_006287403.1:0-242 GCF_000327345.1 Myotis davidii | reverse complement strand
AGTATATCTTGATATCTAAGATTATGTCATCTGAAGGACATCAAATCTTTCTCCTTCCAGTTAAAGAAAAATAGTCACACAGAGAAAGACAAATACTATATGATTCACTTGTATGTGCATATTTAAAAAATAAAAATAAAAAATAAATGAACACAAACTCACCCTTGATTTGGGGGTCAGTGAGGTTGCCCACCCCCCAGCCTCCCATGTGGGTTGGTGGGCCCAGGACAATGCTAAGTCTC
>NW_006287402.1:0-462 GCF_000327345.1 Myotis davidii | reverse complement strand
TCCCTTCCTCTCTGAAATCTATAAAAAATATTACAAAGAAACATAAACCAACGTGTCTTCTGATTTGATGATGAGGAGCTGATTCGATGATGAGGTTCTGGCAAACCTGCCTGGGAGTGGTGACGTCCTCTGCTTCCTGCCACTCAGACGGAGGCCGGTGGGTGTGTCTGGAGAAACTAGGAGATTCCTGCTTGTCATCTGCTTGCGTATGTGTGTGTGTGTGTGTCTGTGTGTGTGTCTGTGTTTGGTGAGTCAGGGCAGCCTTCGGGCCCGTTGCCCAGACACAGCTGAGTGCCAAGCCCGACCTTTGTCGTATCTGTGGCACCAGCGGTGGGACCACCAGCTGGAAGCAAGGGAATCAGCCACAGCCATGGAGCCAGCATGCCGCACAGAGTGCGCTGGGCACAGACCCGGGGCTGGGCTGGGCACGTCCCCTGGGAGGGAGCCTGGGGCCGGCACAGG
>NW_006287401.1:0-3588 GCF_000327345.1 Myotis davidii | reverse complement strand
CGGTGAGAGATCTCAGAAGGTAGAGGATGCAGGATGCAGGTTTCTACGGCAGGGCTGTAAGGGTCAGAAGACAGAGAAAGGAGCTGAGAATCAGTTTGAGAGGCAAAGAGGACTTTGCGAGGAGGATCTGATGAGTGGAACATGAGAAGTAAAGCGAGGAGCGAGAGCAGAGTGGAAAAGAAGCCTGTTTGTAGGGATTTCGAAAGCTTTCCCTCTCCGGTGGCAAAATTATCTATATCTCAGAGGATATTGGAAGAAAGTGCCATTTTCGGGCCACTAAGAGAGTTTATATTGTGGCCAGGTAGAGCTTCTTTGGTTTGATGTAGCCGGAAAGACCAAGGGTCCAGAGATTAGCGGCGAGGAGACACCCTAAGGGTGTGTTTTGAGGGGGTTTGGACTGAGAGGTCCCTATGACCGGAGGGTAGGGCGAGAGAAGTTGGGGAGGGAGCAAGGAGCGTCCTCCTTTTCCTTCAGCCAACCTGTAGCGAGAGACAAGAAAAGGTTCCAAGGTCGTCACCCTGAGACCTTTCCCGCGGAGTAGAAGAGAATTCCCGGCCAGGCGCCTGGGCTTTCCTAGACGCACGAAACGTGTAGTCGAGTAGACGGGAAACTCTGTAGGCCCTAGTGCCCCTCCAGGTCACAGGGAGCTAGAAAAAAAAAAGTAAGGGGGGCAGGGGGGGGTGGGTTGGGAAAGTCCCTGAAGCCTACCGGTGGAAGGGAAGCGACGAGATCACAAAATGAAGATAAAGCAGAGAACAAAACAGTGTTATTCAAAATTACGTCCCGCATTGGTTGTGTAATATAAGTGTCAATATTCTGAGTGTTCTGAAGATAACAGGCTTGGATTAGTTTGGAAGTCTTAGATTACCTTGGAGGCAGAGAAACTTGAATCAATCCTTAAAGGATCAAATTTTTATCAATAGGAAAAAGAAAAAAAGAGGGATATTTTGAGAAAAGGCAGTGAAGTAGATATTACTAGGGTACTCATGGAACTATGAGTGAAACTATAACCAGAGGAAAGGGAATGTATTAGAGCAGCGGTTCTCAACCTGTGGGTCGCAACCCCTTTGGCGGTCGAACGAGCCTTTCACGGGGGTCACCTAAGACCATCCTGCATATAGATATTTACATTATGATTCATAACAGTAGCAACATTACAGTTATGAAGTAGCAACGAAAATAATTTTATGGTTGGGCCACAACATGAGGAACTGTATAGGGCGTGGCTACAGTGTCTTGGCCAGGTTCAAGCCTCGGACTAATGAAAGGACAGGGTCCTCTCATTGCCACATGCAAGTCCCAGCTGGAGGGCAGGGCCCTCCCAGCACAATTATAGCCAACGGCTGTGGTTGTAAGCTTGAACCTATGGTCCAAACACGTAGCCCCACGTGCCTCGTGATAGAGTTCGGGTGCATGTAGTTGAGTGAAGTTGAAACTCACGAGAATGCTGTAAACAACGTGATCACGCCCCTACTTTGCCTCGTGGCATCTGCTATAAAATAAAGACACAGCTTGTGGGCGCTGTCGTTGTCTCCTCATCAGGGAGGGAGCGTCCTGTCCCACCGAGACCCAGCTATTATTCTCTTGTCTGTCTTTCCTTAATCCTTTCACCCCCCACTCGGGATCACCCTTGGTTGTGCTGACGTGGCACAAATGGTGCCTGACCAGGGACTGAGTTTGGCTGTAACAAATGGCGCCTGAGCAGGCCTGAGTTCGGGGGAATTTAAAAAGGTGGGAGGGCTTCCCAGGAAGGGAGTCAGTGTGTTTAAGAACAGATTTCCCTCCACACTAAATGTTAGGGTGCCAGCAGCATCCCATGAGCCACTCTAGATGTTTCCTTCCTCTTGTACCCCAGATGTTCCCCAGATGCATGGGACACCTGTGCAGAGCAAGCTTGGCAAGGCTCTGAGTATTAAAGTCCCCCAAGGTAAATCCTGTCTAATAAAGATGGGATATGCAAATTGACCATCACACTGTCACAAAGATGGCTGTGCCCATAGCGGAGGCGAAGTTTCCCTAACACAAGATGGCTGCACCCACAGAGGAGGCCAATGTCCTGCAATGAGCCTTAATGAGCAATCAGCAAGGACCTGAGGCTGCAGCCCCCACCCGGGGTGCTTGACAGGGGACCTCAGGCTGTGCCCCCTGCCAGGCAGGGCTTGACAGAGAACCTCAAGGTGTACCCCTGCCCTTGTGCTGGGCCTAGGGACCTAAGGCTGCGCCCCCCACCCCAGCGCCAGGGACCTGAAGCTGTGTTCCCCGCCTGGCACCAGGCCGGGGTACCTGAGGCTGCGTCCCCAGCCCACTGGGGCTTGATGGGGGACCTGAGGCTATGCCCCCCACATGTCAGGGCTTGACAGGGGACCTGAGGCTGCGCCCCCCACATGTGGAGTTTGATCGGGGACCTGAGGCTGTGCCCCCCACATGTCAGGGTTTGACAGGGGACCCGAGGTTGCACCCCGCCCCCCACCCAGTGGAGCCTAATGGGGGATCTCAGATCATGCCCCACACCCAGCAGGGCAGGATGGGGGACTTCAGGCTGCATCCCTCGCCTGGCAGGGCTTGATGGGGTAACTCAAGGTGCACCCCCCCACCCGGTGGGGCTTGACAGGGGACCTCAAGGTGCGCCCCCTGTCCCAGCCCAGCCTGGGGTACCTCAGACAGCACCCCCTCCCCTGGCGTCGGACCGGGGACCTCAGGCCATGCCCCCCACTTGGCGGGCTTGACGGGGGACCTCAGGGCATGCCCCCTGCCCAGTGGGGTTTGACAGGGGAACTCAGGTCGTGCTCCCTGCCCTGGCACCGGGCCGGGGGACCTGAGCGTGCACTTGGGGATCTGAGGCTGCACCCCCCACCCAGCACCAGGCCGGGTGACCTGAGGCTGCGCCCCCCACCCAGCAGGGCTTGACGAAGGTGGGGCCAGCTGGGTCTGGATCTCACTCAATGGGAGTGGCGTCGACTGGGTCTGGGTCTCACACGATTTTGAGGTGCCAAGGGTGAGCGGGGACTTGACTCTGGGTCCTGCAGCATGCCCCAGACTCTGATAGGAAGAAGATTTTCATATACATTTTATTCATTTTCTTTCATCTCTGACATTTCTATTATAGAGAAAGAGCAAATAGCAATATTACAATATTTCCTCTAATTAATCCCCTTTTAATGTGCAAGAATTTCATCACTGGGCCCGTAGTATTTAAATAAAATTCCAGAGTAAGAATGCAAGATATCCCAATTTAAATGACCCAGTATGCCCCAGAGGTGTTTCATCAAGCCTCATCAAACTAAAGAAAGTTACTTTTGGCCCTAGCTGATTTGGCTCAGTGGATAGAGCGTCGGCTTGCAGACTGAAGAGTCCTGGGTTCAATTCTAGTCAAGGGCACATGCCCAGGTTGCAGGCTCCATCCCCATTAGTGGCCCTGCAGGAGGCCGCCAATCAATGATTCTCTCTCATCATTGATGTGTCTATCTCCCTCTCCCTCTCCCTTCCTCACTGAAATCAATATAAATATATTTTAAAAAAAGAAATAATAAAGAAAGTTACTTTTGTTTCTGAGTTTTGTTGTTGACAGTGGTGGTGGTGTGGTAATTT
>NW_006287400.1:0-463 GCF_000327345.1 Myotis davidii | reverse complement strand
TGAAGCCATCCAGAACAGGGCTGTTGTTTGCTGGGAATTTTTCAATTACTGCTTCAATTTCATCAGTTGTTATTGACCTAGTCAGGTTTTCTGATTCAGTTTTGGAAGGTTGTGTTTTTCTAGGAATTTGTCCATTTCATCCACAGTGTTTAGCTTGTTGGCATATAGTTGTTCATAATATTTTCTTACCATTCTTTGTATTTCTGTGGTGTCAGTTGTTACTTCTCTGCTTTCATTTCTGATTTTATTCATTTGGGTCCTCTCTCTTTGTTTCTTGATGAGTCTGGCTAATGGTTCATCAATCTTGCTTATTTCTTCAAAGAACAAGCTTTTGATTTCATTGATCTTTTGTATTATTTTTTTAGTCTCTATGCCATCTATTTGTGCTCTAATCTTTATTAATCTTTACTTCCTTCTACTTACTCTAGGCAGGCCTGTAGTGTTATGAACTTCCCTCTCAGGA
>NW_006287399.1:0-234 GCF_000327345.1 Myotis davidii | reverse complement strand
ACCCTCACCCCATGGGGGCATGGCCAGCCAGGGGTAAGGGCTGAGGACTGTTTTCAGGCTGACCATACCCCCTTCAGGGTGGGGTCCCCACTGGGGTGCCTGGCAAGCCTGGGTGAGGGGATGATGGCTGTTTTCAGGCTGGCTAGGCCTCCCATTGGGGATTCTTACTCCTTGGGGGTGTGGCCAGCCTGGGTGAGGGGTTGAGAGCCATTTTCAGGCTGGCCATGCCCCCCA
>NW_006287398.1:2171-2974 GCF_000327345.1 Myotis davidii | reverse complement strand
GGAATAAACTTCACTAAGGAGGTAAAAGACCTAAATGGGCAAAACTACAGGACACTGAAAAAAGAGAGAGAGGAAGACATAAACAGATGGAAAAACATACCATCCTCAGGGATTGGTAGAATAAACATCGTGAAAATATCCATACTACCCAAAGCAATCTATAAATTCTACGCAATTCACATTAAAATACCAATGGCATATTTCACAGACCTAGAACGAACTTTGCAAAAATTCATCTGGAATAAAAAAAGACCCCGAAATGTTGCTGCGTTCCTGAGAAAGAAGAACAAAGTAGGAGGGATTCAATACCAGGATATCAAACTGTATTACAAAGCCACTGTTCTCAAAACTGCCTGGTACTGCACAAGAACAGACATATAGATCAATGGAATAGAATAGAGAACCTAGAAATCGACCTGAACCAATATGCTCAATTAATATTTGACAAAGGAGGCAAAAACATGCAATGGAGTCACGACAGTCTCTTCAATAAATGGTGTTGGAAAAATTGGACAGATACATGCAAAGAAAAAAAAAATGAAACTAGACCACCAACTTACACCATACACAAAAATAAACCCAAATGGATAAAGGACTTAAATGTAAGATGGGAAATAGTAAAAATCCTAAGAGAAACTATAGGCAGCAAAGTATCAGACATATGTCATAGTGAGATCTTTACCAATACAGCTCCTAGGGCAATGGAAACTAAGAAGAAAATAAACAAATGGGACTACATCAAAATACAAAGCTTCTGCCCAGCAAAAGAAACCATCAACAAAACAACAAGAAATGAGAGCATG
>NW_006287398.1:0-1691 GCF_000327345.1 Myotis davidii | reverse complement strand
CATTATAAACTGATGAACAAAAATAGATACAGAGGCAGAGCAGCATCGAACAGACTGTCAAACTGCAGCAGGAAGGACAGGGACAGTTGGGGTGTGGTGGGTAAGAGATCAACCAAAGGACTTGTATGCATGCATATAAGCATAACCAATGGACACAAGACACGGGGAGTTGGGGAGGCCGGGGAAAGTTCAAGGGGAAAAAAAAGGAGACATATGTGATGCTCTTAGTAATACTTTAAGCAATAAAACAAAATTTTAAAAAAAGACCTATACTTGGGAAATTATAAGAAAATGATGAAAGAAATGGAAGATATACAATATGAAATCCCCACTGATTTTTACAGGCAGTTGTTATGCTCCTGCCTCTTCCAGGGTCTGGTGCTCTGGAATGAGGAGCCCAGTGAGGTATGGAGACACCTCATTGCTCAGGGGCTACCTTTGCTACTGAAATATTCCTGAAGGTTCTTTACTGCCACACAAGCGTGTGGGGCCAGCCCTTTTCAGGTCTCTTTCCTACCACCCTGGGTTTGGCTCTGTCTCTACCCTTGGTTATAAGGCTTATGTCCAACAAGTCTTCATTTGATTGTTCAAGTTCCTTGTTCTATCATTTATCTGTCATTCACCTTTGGTCCTGGGAGGAGATGAGTGTACCTTCCACCTACTCCTAGCCATCATGCATCCCCTACCATCTGTGTATCTTCTGTGGTGAGGCGATTGTCCAGATCTTATGCCCATTATAAAAATTGGTGTTTTTTTAAAAATTTTTCTATATGATGAGGGTTAAGAGTTTTTTTTAAATGTATTTGGATACTGCTTTTTTTGCCATATCCTGTCTTGAAAACACTTTCCCAGAATATGTGGCTCATGTGCAAATTCGTGAGAAGACTCATGGCCATGAAAATGTACTCCTCTGAACTTTCTACTGTTGCCCCATCATCAGAGACTTTAAAATTTTAAAAACTAAATAGTGTACTTTATTACATAGATGAGTGATATATGGATAACATTGAACATATGACATTAATATTTTTAGAATTATCAAAGTCATACATGCATGACACAAAAAAAATCAACTCAAGGAGTAGATAGATTTGGAAGTCCCACCCCAGAGGTGACTTGACCATCACTTGTGGCCTAGTGTGTATATCTCACTTCTGCCTATGTCATGTCTGTCACAGGCAGAATCATAGGCACATTCGTATGTCTGTGTTGGTGCTGCCAGGGTTCAGGAAATTTGGAGAAGGCTGTGCGTAGATTAAATGGGAGTCCAGAGACAAAATATAATTTTAAAAGGCATATGGGGGTCAGAGGAGCCTAGTTTAAAGGAAACTAAGATCTCCTCATCTCAGAACCTCATGCTTTTTCTTAAAACAAATTGTCCTGAGGTGAGGCAGAGATATACACTTCAAAGAGACAGGGTTCCATATACAGAGTCCATTGTCAGATTGGGGAGAATTAGCCTACAGCTCTTCAGGTGTTTGGCCCATAGGAGGCAATAACATGTACATTAAGATGCCCTGAGTCGTCTGGCAGCAAAGGATCAATTGAATGTATCCTATTCAGGTTTGCGGAAATGCCATAAGCCATTCCCAGGTTCAGCCCTGCTGTCATGCTGGAGTTGGCTTCCAGCATGTCTGCCTGTTGAAATCATATGTAACGGGTTTAGTGGGTGGGATGTTAAATGCAGTCAG
>NW_006287397.1:0-938 GCF_000327345.1 Myotis davidii | reverse complement strand
ATCAATAAAATATATATTTTTTAAAAAAAAGATACTGTATAGTCTAAAAGCTCTTTTTATATACTTTTTGGCTATAAAAAAGAAGGGACTTTTATCTTTTGCAATAGCATGAAGCGTATTAGTAAACCAGTCATAGAAAGACAAATAACCATACCATTTCACTTCACATGTGGAATCTAATGGACAAAATAAATTAACAAACAAAATACAAACTGACTGCCCTAGCTGGTTTGGCTCAGTGGGTAGAGCATGGGCCTGCGAACCAAAGGATCCCTACTTCGATTCAGGTCAAGGGGCATGTACATGATTGCAGGCTCCTCCCCGGCCTGGGCCCTGGTCAAGGCTTGTGCAGGAGGCAACCAATCAATGTGTTTCTCTTCCATCCATGTTTCTCTCTCTCTTCCACTCTTCCTAAAAATCAATGGAAAAATATCCTCAGGTAAGGATTTAAAAAAAAGATACAAAATGACTCATAAAAATAGAGAACAGATGGAGAACAGCTGTCAGGGGGACGGAAGACTGGAGGAGCTGGGTGAAAAAGGTGAAGGAATTAAACAACACAACAACAACTCATAGGCACAGATGACAGTGTGGTGATTACCAGAGAGGGGAAAAAGGCAGAGGAAGGTGAAGGGAGAATAAATGGTGATGGAAAGGGACTTGACTTTGGGTGAACACACTATATAATGTACAAATGATATATTATGTAATTGTAGACTTGAAACCTATGTACTTTTATTAACCAATATCATCCCAATAAAGTCAATTAAAAATTAAAATAAATAAATAAAATATCTCCTCAGAAATTATAGAATTTTTTCTTTAGAATATTAGTGTCAACAACATTTATGTAAAAGTTAATATAACTTTTATATAAAACATGATGTTTTAACCAAAAGTGAAAATATTAAGAAAAAAATATTCCAGGTTTTATTATT
>NW_006287396.1:0-882 GCF_000327345.1 Myotis davidii | reverse complement strand
TTTTTTTGGTGCGATGGTAAATGGGATTGTTTGGGTTTTTTTTGTCTCTCTTTCTGTAAGTTCACTATTGGTGTATGGAAATGCCATACATTTCTTGGCATTAATTTTTTATCCTGCTACATTGCTGAATTCATTTATTAAGTCTAATAGTTTTTTGATGGAGTCTTTAAGGTTTTTTATGTATAATATCATGTCATCTGCAAATAAGGATAGTTTTACTTCCTCTTTTCCAATTTGGATGCCTTTTATTTCTTCTTCTTGTCTAATTGCAATGGCTAATACTTCCAGTACTATGTCGAACGGGAGTGGTGAGAGTGGGCATCCCTGTCGTGTTCCTGTTCTTAGGGGAAATGGTGTTAGTTTTTGTCCATTGAGTGTGATGTTGGCTGTGGGTTTGTCATATATGGCTTTTATTATGTTGAAGTATGATCCTTCTATTCCTACCATGCTGAGAGTTTTTATCAAAAATTTTATTGAATTTTGTCAAACGCTTTTTCTGCATCAATTGATATGACTATGTGTTTTTTTTCTTTCAATTTGTGTATGTTATGTATCACGTTTATTGATTTGCGGATATTGTACCATCCTTGCATCCTTGGGATTAATCCTACTTCGTCATGGTGTATGATCTCTCTGATATACTGCTAGATCCGATTTACTAAGATTTTGTTGAGGATTTTGGCATCTATGTTCATGAGGGATATTCGCCTGTAATTCTCTTTCATTGTGTTTTTTTTTTTTTGGTTTTGGTTTTGGTATTAGGGTGATGCTGGCTTCATAGAATGAGCTTGGAGTGTTTCTTCCTCTTAAAGTTTTTGTAGTAGTCTGAGGATAGGTTTTTGTTCTTCTTAAAATGTTTGGTAAAACTCCCCTGTGAAGCCG
>NW_006287395.1:11775-12182 GCF_000327345.1 Myotis davidii | reverse complement strand
GGGTTGATGCCTGGTCTGCGCTCTGTCCCTCCCACCCTCGATTGCTATGGCAGGTGTCTGTGGTTGATGCGTGGCCTGCGCTGCATGCCTCTCGTCCTCGATCGCCATGGTGGGGGTCTGGGGTTGCAGGCTGGCTTGTGCTGTGGCCCTCCTGCCCTTCCAACACCATGGCGCGGGAAGGGGCAGCATTTGAATAAGGTGTTCTGACCTTATCCACTTCTTCGTCATCCAGTTGAGAAACTGACTTCTAATTCCCTTTAGGACTTAAAGTTTCTTCATCCATCCTTGAGTTTGGAGTCTTATTCCTTATCTTCAGTAGCCCACAAAATCTTCTAGTAAATTTGGCTGTCTTGAGGCAACAGACACTACTAAAAGGGTCCTGGCCTCTATATATACTCTCTAGGTCA
>NW_006287395.1:0-2025 GCF_000327345.1 Myotis davidii | reverse complement strand
CCCCAGGAGAGTATTGGGAGGTGGATTTCACAGAGATTAAGCCACCGACATCAGTGTATAAGTACCTGCTAGTTTTTTATAGACTCTTTCTTGGGATGGGTTTAAGCCTATGCCACCAGGACAGAAACTGCTTATAGCTAGATTTGGGCTATCAGCAGTTATAGGATCAGATAACAGCCCCACTTTGGAGTCAAGGTATCTCAAAGTACAGCTAAGATTGGAAACTCCATTGTGCATACCGGCCACAGATTCAGGGAAGGGATGAACAGGACTCTAAAAGGACTTTAAAGATTTACGAAGATGGCAGTGATATAGGCAGACACGTCCCAGGTCCTGTCCCGGCACAAATGGAGTGAGCAGCTGAAACTAATAACACCCACTGTGCTAGGGTGAGGGACTGTGGCATGGAAGGGTTACAGAATGTTACAGAATGTGCTGGGAGGGGGGACTGCCGTATGGAGGATTGTGTCAGGGTTAGGAACCGTGGAAGAGGGATTGTTGGATTGTCTTGGACAAACAATGTATTATGATAAGCTCCAGCCAGGTGTGACTCTGTTTACTCGCCCCCCGCTTTGTTCTTATGAACCTTCTGTGAACTTCTAAGGTAACACTGTTTTGCTATAAAGGATCATACTGCACCCTTGATCTCTGCCACATACTCCGAATCTCCCAGAAGGGGAGATAGGCACTGTGGTCAGCTGGCCAGCTTAATAAAGGCTCTTAAATTTAAATTCGGAGTCGGTGGTCTATCTCGTTGAGCCAACCCATAACATTTGGAGGCCCCAGCGAGATACCCATCATGAGTGAGAGGGACCCCTTTTTTAGGGCAGGGGGCTGGAGGCCCCAGCGAGATACCCATCATGAGTGAGAGGGACCCCTTTTTTAGGGCAGGGGGCTCTGCCCCGGCTGGGGTGAGAGGGACCCCCTATTCAAGGCAGGAGGCTCTCCCCCCCTTGTCCCCAGGGCACTCAGCGAGATACCCCACACCTGTGGAGAATGATTACCAAGGAGGCCTCCAGTCCACCCAAAAACTTTCAATTTGGAAACCGAGCCACCTGGACTCTCGAGAGAGGTAAGAGACCGTTCGTTAAACTGGAATTGGGACCTCCCACAGAAGGACCTATAAGGAGGGCTGGACACAGCGGTACTCCTGGTGCTGACCCACGGCCATGACGGTGGCCGGGGTCCCTGGTTCGTTTGGTTTTAGGCTGCACTGGGTTTGTCTGTCTGGTATTTGTTTGTCTTGGTGTTTATTGTCAAAAAGTTGTCTGCTTCTGTGTACACCCTGCTGCAATGTTTTTTGAAAAATTTTCAGGACTTCAAGGGGCAAGCTGCAGATTCCGGGCAACCTTAGGTTGCATTTGGCTGGTTTGTTTTGTCTTTGTTCTTTGTTGTCTTTGTCTTTGTCAAATGGGATAGGGTCAGTCATCTTTGTAGTCCCCCTATCAGTCAGGCCCACTCTGGGTGAGTGGAAGGGGAGCTTGATCACCTCCCGGGAAGCTATAGAGCTCCCTCAGGAATGGGGAAATTGTTAGGAATTGGATGGATTCTTTAAACTCTGAGTGAATGTCTGGTGAAAGTGTGTGAGTGTGGAGGGAGGGGGCCTGCCCTCTCCTCTCCTTTATGTGGCTTCACGACTTTGGTTACAGAGTCCGAGTGGGCCCCAACCTGCGGTTCCGCGATTCATCCTATGGCATAACGGTGACTCACCCCCATGTGGAGGTGACCAGGGCCGGGGTTTATATGAGTGCACCTTAGCTATGACGAATCTAAGCTCCCAAGGGATGTGGCCAGGCGGGCATCTGCATGAGGGTCTGTGAAAATAGATCACCCCCTCCCTTGTCTGTCTCTCACCACCGATCATCATGGGGTTGGGAAAAAGTTTGTGTGGGACTAGCCAAATTACTACAGAGAAGGAGGACTAGATACAGCTCCAGCCTTGGCTGGTCTACTAAGAAAGTATAAGTCATTACTGGTCTGTGTGAAGTAAACACTACTTTGATTTATTCTGCTTTCTGTTGATAC
>NW_006287394.1:0-2838 GCF_000327345.1 Myotis davidii | reverse complement strand
TTTATTTTATTTTATTTTATTTTATTTTAATTCGGAAGCAGACCTGTTTTGTACCAAGTTATTTTGGGGATAAATTTTACTGGTTGCTGTTGTGGAGGAGGTGACGTTTTCACCTTTTCCATAATAAACTGAAACGGGTGCAGAAAACACAAACAAACAAACAAAACTCGTTCCTTCCTTAAAAAAAAAAAGAAAAGAAACAAAAAAAAAACGAAAAAAAAAAACAAAAAACCCTCCTTAAAAAAAAAAAACCTCAAGAAAAAAAAATCCTTAGAAAACACGGTTATCCAGCCTTTCAACGCGCTGACGCTTTGGCAAGCCCAGATAGCCAGCCTAGACTTGGTCACTGGGCGGGGGCCTGGACATCCATCCAGAGGGGGGGTGGGGCTCACCCGGGGCCGAAGAGCCCGTCCCGCCCTCTGCTGGTCGAGGAGCGCCAATGCATTCCTCCCTCCGGGGAAGGCAGAGCCAGGTGATTGCACTTCCCCAGTTCTGGGAAGGACAAGCAGGGGACGCTGTCCGCGAGAACGCAGAGGCTGAAGGGTGCTCATGGATGCCAAAGTGTCCGTGCCTGACTGCGGATGTACACACACACACACACACACACACACACACACACACACACACGGGAGACCAAGTTCCGCTATCCCCGGGCTGCCAAGTCCTCGCCGCCCCCCTCCTCCAGCACCGGCGACCCCCCCTACCCCCGACCCTCGGATGGGCGAGAGGGAAGGAGAGGAGAGCGACTTGGGAGCGGTTTTGCTGCCGGGCGAGGATTGTTTGGCGCTGGCAGGCGGGGGCGGAGCCACGGACAGGCTCTTCCACCGGGAATCCACCAATCACACCGCCGCAATGGGCGAGCGGTTCTAGCGTGGCTTCTGATTGGCTCAAACCTCCCGCCTCAGTATATATAAGTCTCCCTCACTGCAGCCCAGGGCTTTGTTGGTAAGACAGCCAACTCCACAGTGGGAGGGGTGAGAGAGACGTTTTTAAAAAGTCCACATATAGGTGGACTGTGGTGGCTGTTACACGTGGAGGCATGGAGGAGTGCGCTCGCCTCTGCGTCTTGGGCTCTTCGCGGGGATGTCGGTATCCTCAGAAGCGCCAGCCCCCAGCTGAGATGGCAGCGCCTGAGGGCAAGCCGGCCCGGCAGAAAAGCACCTCGAGGCGGACACCGCAGCACGGTGCTGTGCGGGCAGTGGAGGAATCGCGAGCCCCATGCCGCCCCCGCACTGCTCGCTGCAGGACCTGCCTGTGGGGATGCTGGTGGAGATCTTCGCCTCGCTCCCCTCACCGACCTGGCCAGCCTGGCCCAGGCCTGCACCAAATTCCGCCACATCCTGTGCACGGACAGCGTTTGGAGACAGCGCTGCCGGGAGGAGTATGGAGTTCTGGAAAATTTGCAGACACCGGAGATGATGGGTATGTCTTATCGAGAAGTCTATACGAAGATGTTCCCATACAGAAACATTCTGGGTTTGTGGCAGCTAGATTATGCCTATACAAGACTGCTGAATGTAGTGGTGGATGGCTTAGGCATTACTGGTTGGACTTTGCCGTTTCCAAAGGGCGGCTGACTGCTTTGGCTCCGTGGACAGAGCATCGGCGTGCGGACCAGAGGGTCCCAGGTCCGATTCCAGTCAAGGGCATATACCTCGGCTGTGGGCATATCCCCAGTAGGAGGTGTTGCAGGAGGCAGCTGATGGAGGTTTCTCTATCTTTGAGGTTTCTAATTCTCTATCCCTCTTCCTTGCACACTGTAAAAAAAATCATTAGACATATATTTAAAAACAAAATGGCGGCTGCCAAGTCCCTGGAGCCAAAATGGCGGGAAGTATGCCAGGGTCCCCCACATCACGGGACAGTGCACCAACACTAAGTTAGAGATCCACCTCATGCGCCGCATCCACCTGCCAGATGGCGAGATCTTCCGCAACTTCAAAGGGCTCTCCCGTGCGGTCCAGGAGACTGGCAAGCAGGTGATCCGGGAGCCCCAGCCGCAGCCGCCAAGAACACGGGACTGAGGAAAGCCAGGGCCATGGCTGGCAGAGCCCTGCCCAGCCCAGCGTCGGGGAGTCCAGGGCTGCAGCTTCGGAGGAGCAGCCTGTTCCGTTTCTTCCGGCTGTGGACGTGGGCCCCAGAGACGAGAATTACCCCCTCCCCCCCCCCCCCCCACCCCCAGAACCAGCAGGATGTGTTTCTATGTCGTGGAAACCGTTAGTGTTCACTTACCTACCTTCGTCTTCGCCAGGCGCCGCCCTGGAGTCTTCATCCTGTTCGATGAGAACCACTTCGGGTTCCCCTGGCTGTCGGCAAAATACTTCATCCCGTTCGGCAGAGTCCAGAACACCTTCCAGAATGTGGAGGCACCATCCCCGCAGGCCTTCCTGGGGATGCCCTCCAACATTCAGTCCGGACCCCCTGGGAGGAGCAGCTTGCATGCACTTTGAAGATTTCACCGTCTGACCCAGTTACCCACCTTTGTTTGTTTGTTTCTTTTTAATCCTCACCCGAGGGTATATTCCCATGGATGTTTAGAGCGAGTGGAGGAGATTGGGAAAGACAGAAATCATTGATGTGAGAGAAACACATCAGTCATTTGCCTCCTGCCCAAGCCCGGACCAAGGCAAGGCTGGGTAGGGGCCAGCAACTGCGGTAGAAATAAACCTTAGACCAGTGGCATGTATAAAACCATACACATTTTATTCGAATAAACTCCTTAAAAAAAAAAAAAAACTCCTAAAAAAATCCTG
Organism: Myotis davidii; assembly: GCF_000327345.1. Taxonomy (NCBI): domain Eukaryota; kingdom Metazoa; phylum Chordata; class Mammalia; order Chiroptera; family Vespertilionidae; genus Myotis; species Myotis davidii. The sequence continues at coordinate 85 of NW_006287394.1, read as the reverse complement.
GAAAAAAACTCCTTTAAAAGAAAATCCTTTAAAAAAACCCTTAGAAATGACATTGATCCAGCATTTCAAAAAGCAGAAGCTGCAG
>NW_006287393.1:0-240 GCF_000327345.1 Myotis davidii | reverse complement strand
ATAAGTAAACTGTCTTCCTGAGTTCTGTGAGTCGCTATAGCAAATAGCGACCAAGTCACTACAAGGAGGAAGTTGTAGCCTTGAATCTATGGGCTGTCAATCAGAAGCCCAGGTGACAACCTGGACTTGTGATTGGCGTCAAGTGGGGGTAGACTGAACCCTTAACCTGTGGGCTCTGATGCCATCTCCAGGTAGATGGTGTCAGAGTGAGTTGAACTGTGGGACTCCCAGCTGATGTCA
>NW_006287392.1:0-728 GCF_000327345.1 Myotis davidii | reverse complement strand
GGGGGGAGGGAGTGAGCATGGGGGACAGTAGGACAGGGTGACCTGCTGACCTCCTGACCCAGACATCCTGAGACTAGTGAAGGCTGAGTGTGTGGGGGGTCATGGAGGCTGCGTGGAGCCCCAGCCGTTGCTGCAGACATAGGTGCACTCCCAGCTGGCCCTGCGGAGACATTCTTGTCCTGTAAACACAACTTTGCAATCTATTTATTGACACCTTGAGTTTTCTGTGTCAAGGCTGGTGGGGCCCTAAATAAGGTACAGAGTTGCTGTCTGCGTTCATGGCAGTGCTATTCATTCTTAATGGGGGTTTATTTATTTTCCAACCCTGTTTAATTTCAGTGTGTCTCCTGAGGGCAGAGCCTAGAATGTTCCCTGAGATGGGGACTCTGAGCATAAGATGGATAAGGTGGGGACAAGCAGCTGCAGGGTGAATGAGGGAGCGCGGGGTGGGTCGTGCGTCCCAAGCCCTGGAATCAGCCAGATCTGCTGGGGGAGGGACCCAACCACTCCCCTTTCTAGAGCTGCATCTCCCCTCATGTGAAATGATGTAAAAATGAGGCACTCCTCGTGGGGCGTTAACATTCTACGAGGTTATGCTTCTAAGTATTTAACGTGAGTTAGAAAGGGCCAGCCTTGCCCAGGCCGGTGTTGCTCAGTGGTCGGGTGTCAACATATTAATGAGGAGGTCAGGGTTAAGTTCCTGGTCAGGGCACATGCCCGGGTTGTGG
>NW_006287391.1:0-201 GCF_000327345.1 Myotis davidii | reverse complement strand
TTCTTTATCCAATCCTCTATCAAAGGACACTTTCCATGTCTTGACCACTATGAATAATGCTGCAGTGAACACAGAGGTTCACATATCTTTAGGAGTAAATGTTTTCAAAGTTTTGGAGTAGATACTCAAAAGATGGATTTCTGGGTCATATGGTAACTCTAGTCGTAATTTTTGAGGAACCTCCATGCAGCTTTCCATAGT
>NW_006287390.1:0-295 GCF_000327345.1 Myotis davidii | reverse complement strand
ATCTTCTCATCCTCACACTTTCTAAGACAAGGACCTTGTCACTATTGTATAGATGAGGGAAACCAAAGCCTGAGGAGGGTGTAAATGGGCCCAAGGGCACATGTAAGCAGAGCCGGATTGGAACCCAGTTTTGTCTGATGTTCCTCCCCACCCCAGTGCCCCTAAACAGTGGAGAGGGAGGGGGACACTGCTCAGGTGGGTTCACATCCTCCCTCTAGCTCAGCTAGACCTGGACTCCCTGAGACAGGAGCCAGTGACCCCAAAGGAAGAGGGGTGCTGGGGGAAGCAGAAAAGT
>NW_006287389.1:0-725 GCF_000327345.1 Myotis davidii | reverse complement strand
TTGACCAAAGTAGGGGCATCCAGGCAGCCAGGGTTGTTCCCGAAGTCACACTCAGAATTGGTGTTGAGTTCGCTGCCCATGGCATCTTACCTTACTCCTTTTTTTTTGGAAATTCATTCCTTTGAAACTTGAAAGAGATGGTTTGGGGCAGCTTGGGTAGAAAATCCATCTAGATGAGGAGAAACTGAACCATCCTGACTGGTTACCACTGCCATTTCCGACCAGTCCCCACTCCTGTCCTTTGCCCTTGCACAGCCCAAAAGAGGTTGGCACCGTATGGTCGCCTTAATGAGGCCCATCAAGTATACCAGTTTCTGCTGCTGACCCCCTGGGGTTGACTGCAGCTCTGTGATGTGCTTTAACCAATGAAATGTGGTGGGAGTGAAGCCTGTCATCACTAACAGAAAACTCTGGATCCACTGAGACTGGCCACCTTCTCTGCCCATCTCTGATAATGTCAACAGGTATCTACATGGTGGCTCCTCCTTTATGCCAGTCCCAAGAGAACCAGGGTAGACATGTGGTATGAACAGGAACGATGCCTTCTTTAAGCTAAGCCACTAAAGGTTTGGGACTGCAGCAGCTGGCCCATCCCAATGGTCATGAAGTACCAACTCTACTCTCTAGGAGGCAGCAGAGCCGAACATTAGAAGCCAGACCTCTACTGTTAGAGACCCATGGGTTTGACTTCCAACCTTCCCTTTTATTTACTCTACAATCAGGCA
>NW_006287388.1:0-408 GCF_000327345.1 Myotis davidii | reverse complement strand
AGCCCAGAGGCCCAGCGCTGCTGAGGGCGCAGCGGACCTGCTGCAGGTCCCCGTCAGCATGAGCTCAGCGCAGAGGCCTCGGACCCGCGTGGGAGGAAGAGCTTTCCGGGGACCAGATGGAGGCGCATGGAGAGCCCATAGCAAAGGCAGGGCAGCTACTGTCTCTCCTCTGCCTCTCCCCGGAGATGCCCGCCACCCTCCCCCCCGCCCCTTCCCAGGAAGGGGTCTGAGAAAACCACCTTTCCCAGCAGCGCTGCAGGGGCGCGTGTTCCAGGAACCCCGTGGAAACATTGTTAGAGAGATGAAGACCTTGCAGTACGAGCCCGCGGGGCTCTCCAGAGTCTCCTGTCCCCGCTGGAGGCGGAGCCCCTGGGAGGGCGGCCCTCCAGGCCCTGGCGCAGCACCTGT
>NW_006287387.1:0-225 GCF_000327345.1 Myotis davidii | reverse complement strand
CTGCCTATATCGCCGCCATCTTCTTCCTCCTTTCTTCCAGTAGTTTTGGGCCAGCTTTGAGGGAGGGATGTGACTTCCTACAGGTCTGAGTCGCACCGCATTTTCAAATGGGTGGGTAATCTTCCAGTGGAGACCACCTAGATTGCAAAGGACCAGGGAGCCAGTTGGGATATTCTCTGTAGGAAACAGGTTCCAGGTTTGAGGACTGAATGGGGTTCAGTCAGT
>NW_006287386.1:0-555 GCF_000327345.1 Myotis davidii | reverse complement strand
TTTTTTCAGTGACTAAATCTGATAGCAAGTGGGGATATGTAGGTGGGACAAGTCAGACCCCAAAGTGCCTTGGGATGTTTGCTGACTCACCTTTGAGGCCCACACTGTTATAAAGCTGACCTTGGTCCCTCCTCTGCAGTTAAGCTCAGGGGAGGCAGCCACAAAGGGGGGTCACTTCAAGCTTCAAATAGGTTGCTGAGAACCAAATGTGGGCAGCTTCTGAATTTGGCTAGCACCAAAGTCTCTACTTGGAGGTCCCAAGTCAACACACAAAATAGTCAGCCTCAGACAAAATAAGAGAAGTATGCAAAGGAGATCCCAGGAGTGCATTAAACTCTACCTAGTTGAACTCCACTTTGTTTTTTTTTTTATGTCATTATTTTCTTTTTGCTTTGCTATTATTTCCCCTCTCTCTCTTTCTTTCACATTTCTTATTTTTCTCTTTCCTTGTTTATTCTATTTTTTCTTTCTTTCCCTTATTTTTTCCTTCTTTTCTTTTTCACTGTTTTTCTTCTTATTTGTTATTCTTATTTTTTCTCTCCCTTCTTTCCTTTC
>NW_006287385.1:0-491 GCF_000327345.1 Myotis davidii | reverse complement strand
TTTTTTATCCACTTGTCTACTGATGGGCACTTGAGCTGGTTTTAGATCTTAGAATTGCACTGCTATGAACATAGGGATGCATGTATTCCTTCTGATTGGTGTTTTGGGTTTCTTAGGATATATTCCTAGAAGTGGGGTCACTGGGTCAAATGGCAGTTCCATATTTGATTTTTTGAAGAAACTCCATACCGTTTTCCATAATGGCTACACCAGTCTGCATTCCCACCAGCAGTGTACTAGGGTTCCCTCTTCTCCACATCTTCACCAGCACTTGTCATTTGTTAATTTGTTGATGATAGTCATTCTGACAGGTGTGAGGTGATACCTTATTGATGTTTTAATTTGCATCTCTTTGATGATCAGTGATGTTGAGTATTTTTTCATGTTTCTTGGCCATCTGTATGTTTACTTCAGATAAGTTGTCTATTTAAGTCCTTTCCCATTTTTTAATTGGGCTATTTATCTTCCTTTTATTAAGTTGTGTGAGTTCC
>NW_006287384.1:0-480 GCF_000327345.1 Myotis davidii | reverse complement strand
GCTGCACCAGTCTGTATTTCCACCAGCAGTGCAGGAGGGTTCTCCACATCCTCACCAGCACTTGTCATTTGTTGATTTGTGGATGATAGCCATTCGGACAAGTGTGAGATGATATTTCCTTGTTGTTTTGATTTGCATCTCTCAGATGATTAGTTGTTTTGATTTGTACCGGGATCAGCGGAGTAGCGAGGCCTCCTGGCCTAGGATCAGCGGAGCCACAAGGCCTCCCAAATCCGGGATCAGCGGAGCAGCGAGGCCTCACTGCCCTGTGTCAAGCGGAACCATAAGGCCTCCTAGCCTCCCAGCACTGAGATCAGTGGAGCAGCAAGGCCTCCTAGCACCAGGATCAGCGGAGCAGCTAGGCCTCACTGCCCCTGTGTCAAGCGGAGCTGCAAGGACTCCCAGCACCAGGACCAGCAGAGCAGGGAGGCCTCACTACCCCTGTGTCAAGCAGAGCCCCGAGGCCTCCCAGCACTGGGA
>NW_006287383.1:0-475 GCF_000327345.1 Myotis davidii | reverse complement strand
CAGACAACAAATTAGAACCACAAAGTCATGTACTCTTTCTCTCAAGGCCTTATTCAACAATGCAAAATCAGCCACTATTGAACAAAGAGTGATTTTCTGCCATCAAGCGATGCTTACAAAAGCACAGATAGTCTGGGACACCTGTGCATACTAACAAATCACTATTTTCCTTTCAATAATCGGAGGAAGTGAATACAACAAACAAAACTTGTGGTACCAAAGAAAAAACCCCTTTACATAGATCATAAACCAGTGCAAAGGACAGCAAAAGGTTTGCAGGATGGTGAATGGGAACCTGAAACAATTCCCCACAGCATACAGTGAGAACCACAATGTCCCTGAAGAGGTAGCACTTCTTAGCTGAGGTAGGCGCTTTCCCTGAAGAGTAGCACTTCTTAGCAGAGGCAGGGCGCTTTTGACAAAAACCTGGGTCAGATCAATCCTCTAGTCAGAGAGAAAGAAATGAAGGACCAGC
>NW_006287382.1:0-245 GCF_000327345.1 Myotis davidii | reverse complement strand
ATGGCCTGAGGTCCCCCATCAAGCCCTGCCAGGAAGGGGGTGCAGCCTGAAGTCCCCATCAAGCCCCGCCAGGCAGGAGGCATGGACTGAGGTCCTCCGACCTGGCACTGGGGCGGGGTGTGTGTCATGAGGTCTCCTGGCCTGGTGCCAGGGCAGGGGGCACAGCTTGAGGTCCCCCGTAAAGTCCTGCCAGGCGAGGGGCATGGCCTGATGTCCCTTGCCCTGGCCAGGCGCCATGCAGCCTC
>NW_006287381.1:0-474 GCF_000327345.1 Myotis davidii | reverse complement strand
TTAGTCTCAGGCATAACTACACCATTTGGCAGTGGCATTTTCTCCCAGAAGTTTCTGCTCTTTGGACACCTGCCTACAAAGGATCCTGATCTCAAGGCAGTGCTGGGCAGCTCTGCCCACAGCGATTCTCTCCTGTCAGTACACCATCAGCCATGGTTTCTTAAGACAGGCTTTGCTCCCTGGAGGCAAGATCTGTGGCCCATAAGCTGAGAAAGCATTCACAGGCCAGGCACCTGACTGACCCGGAGTGTGCCAAGCACTTACACACATGACGCCACCTTGTTTAGACAAGTAGTGGTATTCGCATTAGTTGGAAAGTGAAACTCTGAGAAGTTCCTTACTTGCTTCACAGTAATAACAGCTTGAAGGTGGCAGAGCCAAGATTCTAAGTAGGGACTGTCTGGCTTTCTGGTCTGTTTCCTTTGCAGCATGGCAATGAGGATGCCAATGACTGGAAGAAGCACAAAGCCTGAA
>NW_006287380.1:0-486 GCF_000327345.1 Myotis davidii | reverse complement strand
GCCCCAGCTCTCCCGCCATTCAATTGCCAGGGTGATCAAGAGATGCAGGACATCCCGCCCTTCAATTGCCTTGTTGGGGGTCCGCAGTGCTGCCTGGCCTGCAAAACCCGCCGCAGATCGCCATGGCAATCAAGGGAGGCAGGCCCACCCGCCTTTCAGTTCCATTGCTGGGGATCGGGTGTTGATGCCTGGACTGCGTTCTGGCCCTGCAGCCCTCGATTTCCATGGTGGGGGTCCAGGGTTACTGCCTATCCTGCGCCACGGCCCGCCCGCCCTTTGATTGCCATGATGGGCTTCCGTGGTGGCTGTCTGGCCTGCGCCCTGGCTCTCTGCCCTTCGATTGCCATGGTGGGGATCCTGGGTTGATTCATGGCGTGTGCTCTGGCCCTCCAGCACTCCAATGTCCATGCTGGGGGTCGGTGGTTGCTGCCTGGCTTGCGCTCTGTCCCTCCCGCCCTCTGGTCGCCATGGCGATCGCTGGAAGCA
>NW_006287379.1:0-1074 GCF_000327345.1 Myotis davidii | reverse complement strand
CCAAAAAGAAAAAATAATTAAAAAACAGGAGGAAACCTTAAGGGATCTGTGGGACATTGTGAAACGTAACAATATTAGAATACCAGGTGTGCCAAAAGAGGCAGAAAGGGAGAAAGGAATAGAGAAGGTGTTTGAAAAAATAATGGCAGAAGACTTCTCTAACCTGGTAAAAGAAAAAGTCAGACAAGTCCAGGAGGCAGAGAACCACAAATAAGAAGAACCCAACCAGGCCCATGCCCAGACACATCATATTAAAAATGTCAAAATTAAAGACAAAGAGAATCTTAAAGGCAGCAAGAGAAAAGAAAACTGTTACCTATAAAGCAGCTCCCATAAGGTTGACACCTGATTTCTCATCAGACACTCTACAGACCAGAAGGGAATGGCATGAAGTACTCAAGGTAATGGAAAGCCAGGATCTGAGACCAAGATTACTATATCCAGCAAGGCTATCATTCAAAATAGATGATCCAATAAAGAGCTTCCCAGACAAAATAAAAAGGCTAAAGGAGTACATCACCACCAAGCCAGCACTACAAGAAATGCTAAAAGGACTGCTGTAATGAGAAAAAGAAACCTAGAAAGAACCCTAGCCATACAGAATTAAAATGGCAATAAATAAGTACCTCTCAATAATAACCCTAAATGTAAATGGATTAAATGCTCCTATCAAAAAGTATAGGGTAGCTGAATGGAAACAACTACATGACCCAACTATATGCTGTCTACAAGAGACCCACCTCAAAACAAAAGACACACAGAGTATGAGAGTGAAGGAATGGAAACAAATTTTCCATGCAAATGGAAAAGGAAAAAAAGCTGGAGTAGCAATACTCATATCCAATAAAACAGACTTTAAAATAAAGGTCACTACATAATTCTAAAGGGATCAATCCAACAAGAGGATATAAACCTGGTAAACATATATGTACCCAATATAGGTGCACCTAAATACATATTTTAAAAAACCTCTAGAGGACTTTAACAGAGAGATCGACAGCAATGCAGTCACTGTAGGAGACTTTAACACCCTTCTGACTTCACTGGGTATATCTTCCAGAAAAAAAAAAAAAA
>NW_006287378.1:0-536 GCF_000327345.1 Myotis davidii | reverse complement strand
GCTGACACAGTGCTACTATGAAACCCAGTCCCCAAAGTAGACCTGGGACCCAGATTCTCCACGCAAGAGGCAGCACTGAGCACCAGTGACTTAACTCTGTTTCTCATCACATGCACATGGGATCACAAATTCCCAGTGCATTCACACTAAGAGCCATTGACTCCAATTCTTGGCGCATGCACACATAGGGACCCTGCACCAAGCAACAGAGACTCTGATACTCGATTCTTGGTGCAGACACAGGGGAACTCTGACCCCTGGCATGTGCTAGGGGACCCTGATTTTTGGCACATGCCAGAGGGGTCTCTGTTTCAGTGCGGTGCAGGTGGGTCCCTGGTTCTATGTGTGCGCATGAGGCCACATTGAGTGCCAGTGACTCTGATCCTGGGCGAGCATGGCTCCCACCAACCCATGGCAGCTACACGTCTTGGTGTTGGAGCTCTTCAGTGACACTTGGGTTGTGCAAAGCTCCCAATGCACACGGCCCAGGGCCATGCAACTATAAGTTTGAACCTTCTAGTGATAGTCAGAATGGG
>NW_006287377.1:0-286 GCF_000327345.1 Myotis davidii | reverse complement strand
CTATCCACTGAGCCAAACCGGTTTCAGCAATACTTTCAATCTTAAGTAATATACACCGTCCCTTAGAGGAAAAATTCTCCTGGGTACATGGAGAATACATCCAAGTTGGAAAAACATTTTATATAACTTCTTGTATTTTAAAAAAATATTTTTTTATTGATTTCAGAGAGGAAGGGAGAAGGAGAGAGAGAGAGAAACATTGATAAGAGTGAATCATTGACTGGCTGCCTCCTGCCCATCCCACACTGAGGACTGAGCCTGCACCCCAGGCAAGTGCCCTGACCAG
>NW_006287376.1:0-211 GCF_000327345.1 Myotis davidii | reverse complement strand
AAATATGTCACAATATATATTTATATACTGTACGCGAAGCCCAGTGTACAAAATTTGTGCACTCGGGTGGGGTCCCTCAGCCTGGCCTGTGCCTCTCACAATCCGGGAGCCCTTGGGGGATGTCCGACTCACGGGGAGCGGGCCTAAGCCGTTAGTCAGACATTCTTAGCACTGCCGCGGAGGCGGGAGAGGCTCTCCCTCCACTGCCACT
>NW_006287375.1:1679469-1682734 GCF_000327345.1 Myotis davidii | reverse complement strand
ACAGGAATTACTTAGAAGTATTGAATTTCTATAAATGTAAGCTGTCAGCACTTTATGCTCTGCTCATGCACTTGCATTTAATTGTCATTTGTTTTAGGAATAATCCTGTTTTAAAAAATACTTTTGAGTTTTTTCTCACAAAATATATTTCCAAGCAAGCGGCACATTAACACTTATTTTCATCAGCAACAGCATATTTAGCTAAGGTGACTGTATGGCACCTTGATAAAATGTCCTATTATAGATGTAGAAAATGAAGTAGAATGACAGAAGATAATAAATTATTTAAGATCACAAAACAAATCAAGGTAGAACTATTACTGGAATTGTACTCCGGATGAGCCATTCACGAAGTGGTATTTTCATGAAAGGATTGTGGTGGCCTCAGCACTTTCCTCTGTGCTTCTGTGGAGCACAGTTCTACATGACCAGGGCCTGCGTGTATTTGACTCTAATCTCCCAAGCTGCACACACTTGTTTGTGTGTCTCCAAGGCCAGAATATTTTCAGGAGTATCTCATCTGAGACTAAATTTTCTGCTTGTCCATTCTGTCATTCAGTGTGTTAGGGTTCTCCAGAGAAACAGAACAAATAGAAAATTTATATTTATTATAGGAATTGGCTCATGCTGTTGATGGAGGCCAAGAAGTTCCACAATCTGCCATATCCAAGCTGGAGAACCAGGAAAGCCTGTGGTGTAATTCAGCTCCAGTCTGAAGGCCTGTGAGTGAGAGTGTGGGTTGGGGAGCCTGGTGGTGTCAGTCCTGCTCTCTGCCTGAAAGCCCCAGGACTAAAAGCACCAATGTCTGAGGACAAAAATGGATGTCCCAACTCAAACCGAAGGCAAATTGACCTTTCTCCCACCTTTTTGTTGCATTCAGGCCCTCAGTGGATTAGATGATGCCCATTGGTAAGGAAGATAGATGAACACAAATAATCATCTATGATAATAGCCCATTTTGGGGGAGTTTTGTTTTATGTAGAAAATTGCATTTTTATTTGATTTATAATATTGATAAGAAAGCAGAGTGTTTGTCATATCAATGAAAAGTCAGCTTTCCAAGTTGGCATCTGTGCCCGCTCCTCCAGAAATCCTCCCCCACTACTCATGCCCCAGGTATATTTAGGGAAGACAAAGAAGGGAGCAATTTTTCTGATGGTTGTTGACATTCAATTGAAGATGCTCCAAATTAGATGAGGACAGAGGAAAGAAAGAATCATAAGTTACTGTCAATTGGTTTCCATTTAGAATTAGAAAGGAAGAAGAAAGAAACAATTTCCTATTATAAGTAAATGGACAGGGTAATGATGAGTCAATTAGATTAGCTAAGAAATGATGCTATGGAAGGAGAGAAAATAATCTACTATTTTTAAAAAATGGGTGGGGTGACAATTACTTAATTCCGTTAGTGAAGAAACGAGTCAGTGCTTATTATTCCTTTTAGGGGAAGAGGTCTGAAGACTTGAATCTAGGACAAATCTGGGAGCTTGGTAGCAAGCAAAGAAACTAAGACTGGATAAGAGGTGGGATGAAGGTAAAAAATGATGTCGTCATCTGTATCTGCCTTTCTGAGGGGATCGCTGGACATGGTATTGAGAAGACAGGGTTCTGTGTCCCTGACAGTGCACATGTCACACTGAAATCTGCTGAGATAAAACAACTGGACAAGGACAAGATAGTGTGTCATCTGAGGCCAAAACAGGATTGTGGGGTCCTCATCTGCAATAGACACGCACCAGAAATGTAAAGGCAAGTGCAGTGATATGTGAGTCCTCAGCTCCATTCATTTTGTTGGTTTTAAATTTCATTTATCAATATCTCTGGTTTCTTTAATTCAGGTCATTATCAAATAATGCAAATAATAACTAACATATTAATAACTTATAATGTGCAGATACTGTTGTTAAATAGTTAAAATGTGTCAGTTTCAGGTAGGGACAATGTTCCTTTACAGATGAGGAAACGGAAGCCCAGAGAGGCTAGATAACCTGACCCTGCATACAACCTAGGCTTATAGAGGCAACAGCCTGTGTTGTCACCTACTCCAGACTCCTCTATCTCGGGACTCGGGACTTTTGGGTTGCTAAGAACTGAACTCCTGATTTTATCTGTGTGTGTGTGTGTGTGTGTGTGTGTGTGTGAAAAGTTTGTTTTATTTTTGCATTATAAGATTCTATACCAATATTGAAATTTGATTAATTGAGAATTTCTTGTCTACACAGATACACTAAATAGAAAAACTTAGCTACTCTTTCTTATGAATTCAAACAATTTCTGGGAGAGGTCATACATGTGAGCATTATGTAATGATGAGTCAGCTGTTTGAAAGGTTTGGGAGTGATACACTGCTAATATTGCTAATTGTCTTATCACTAAAGTTATAACCTTACACAATGTTTATTGTAAATATTCTTCAGGGAGAGTTTGGTTATTTAAGGGATTTCTGACTTTGTGTATACATTCAAGTCAAGGGTGACTTGCCATGTTCTTTTCAATACTAATACTTAACAATAAAATATTCAATTCACACACTTCACCTACATTCCTTCTTTTTAATTTATTGATTTTAGTGATTGGGGGCGGTAAGAGGAAGAGAGAGAGAAACATCAATCTGTTGTTCCACTTATCCATGCATTTCCTGATTAAATCTCGTATGTGCTCCAACCTGCATCAAACCTGCAACCTCAGTGCATCAGATGACGCTCCAACCAACTGAACTACCCAGCCTGTTTCCATTCCCCCCGCACCACCTGATGGGAAGTAGTATATAAAGAGGGCTGAAAATAGAGAAAATGAAGGAAGAAGAACTCAATTTTACAAGTAAGTAGAAACATTTTCCTCTCTATTTTAGAAATTGTTTGTAAAAGTCAGAGGATATTCTGTTAGGCATGAAGTTTCTCTATCCTGCTAGTGTGCTCACACAAGAGAATATTACACAGTGCGGTCCCATTTCTCATTTCTTTTGTATTTTGCATTTGTAGTGCTGTGCTTTGCATAGTGGAAAATGTAAATGCATATTGTTATGTGTTTTTTTTTTTCTATTAAATTGTATGAGTTTCATTTTTTCTTTATTGATTAAGGTATTACATATGTGTGCTTATTCCCCCATTCCTCCCCCAATCACCCACTCATGCCCTCACCCCCCTGGTGTCTGTGTCCATTGGTTAGGCTTATATGCATGCATACAAGTCCTTTGGTTGATCTCTCCCCCTTTCCCCACCCTCCCCTACCTGCCCTCTGAGGTATGACAGTCTCATCATGAGGT
>NW_006287375.1:1654550-1678668 GCF_000327345.1 Myotis davidii | reverse complement strand
CATTATAATCCACAAATGAGTGAGATCATGTGAGATTTATCTTTCTCTGACTGGCTTATTTCGAATAGCATAATGCTCTCCAGTTCCATCCATGCTGTTGCAAATGGTAGGAGTTCCTTCTTTTTTACAGCCGCGTAGTATTCCTTTGTGTAGATGTACCACAGTTTTTTAATCCATTCATCTGCTGGTGGGTACTCAGGCTGTTTCCAAATCTTAGCTATTGTAAATTGTGCTGCTATGAACATAGGGGTGCATATATCCTTACTAATTGGTGTTTCAGATTTCTTGGTATATATTCCTAGAAGTGGGATCACTGGGTCAAATGGGAGTTCCATTTTTAGTTTTTTGAGGAAACTCCATACTGTTCTCCACAGTGGCTGCACCAATCTGCATTCCCACCAGCAGTGCACAGGGCTCCTTTTTCTCCGCATCCTCACCAGCACTTGTCATTTGTTGATTTGTTGTTGATAGCCATTCTGACAGGTGTGAGATGGTACCTCATTGTCGACTGCACAATATCTTTATTCCTTAATAGCCATCGTAATTTCTGTCTCCAATTTTTCCCTTCCCACTCTCTCCAGAACCTACTCCAATAAGGCTTTTGCCCACACCATCCCACCAAAATAGTGCTTGTCAAGATCATCAAGTGACCTCATGTTGATCATTACAATGGTTAGTTTTTAGACCTCCTCTTACCTGACCAGCAACATTTTATGGTATTGATCACTCTCTCCTTCTTGGTGTACTTTTTTCACTTGGCTTCCAGTATACTGTACTCTTTTGATTTTCCTTCCACCTCCCTGCCTCTGGCTGACTTGGTCTCCTCTCTCCAGCCTCCTATGTTGAAGTACCCCAGGCTCAGTCCTGGGCCCTCTCTTATTTTCTATCCACACTTACTACCTTGATGATCTCATCTATGCTCCGGGCTATAAATGTAATTTCCAATTTGAGAACACCCAAAGGCATCTCTCCAGCTCAGATCTCCCTTTTGAATTCCTGATACATATCCAATTGCCTATGAATATCTCCACTTGAATATCTAATAGGAATCTCAAAATCTATAGATCTAAACAGAGCTTCAGATCTTACTCTTTAACCTGTGGCCTTCCCTACTGTGGCATCTTGGAATTTCATGACAACGCCATCTTCTATCTGCAGGTCAAAATCTTTTTTTTTTTTTAAATATATATTTTATTGATTTTTTACAGAGAAGAAGGGAGAGAGATAGAGAGCTAGAAACATCGATGAGAGAGAAACATCAATCAGCTGCCTCTTGCACATCTCCTACTGGGGATGTGCCCGCAACCCAGGTACATGCCCTTGACCGGAATCGAACCCGGGACCCTTCAGTCCGCAGGCCGATGCTCTATCCACTGAGCCAAACCGGTTTTGGCAAGGTCAAAATCTTTGTGTTAGCTTTGACTCTGCTCTCTCACATCCAGTTTATTAGGAAATCTTATTTGGCTCTCCTTTCAAATGTTGCCAGAATCTAATTACTCACTCCTTCCTCAGTTACTACCTTGGTCTGAGCTACCATTCTCTCTCTGGACTAACCCAATAAACCTCATCACAATCTTTCTTCCTCTAACCAGCGGTTCTCAACCTGTGGGTCGTGACCCCTTTGGCGGCCGAACGACCCTTTCACAGGGGTCACCTAAGACCATCCTGCATATCAGATATTTACATTACGATTCATAACAGTAGCAACATTACAGTTATGAAGTAGCAACGAAAATAATTTTATGGTTGGGTCACAACATGAGGAACTGTTTTTAAAGGGCCAGAAGGTTGAGAACCACTGCCTAACCTAAACCCCATAGTCAGTAGCCAGAGTGATCATGTCATTGTCTATTCAAAATCCTCCAGTAATTTCTCATTTTACTCAGTAAAAGTCAAAACTCACAGTAGGCTTAAGATCCTACTTAGCTTGGCATCCCATTATCTCTGACCTTGATCTCTTCCCTCTTCTTCGCTCACTGGCCTTGCCGTTATTCTATTACCCCAGGCACACTCTGGGGTAAGGGCTTTTGCTCTGGCTGTGCTCTCTGCCTGAAATGTTCTTTCCTTAACTAACTTCTTCTCTTCCTCCATGTCTTCCTTTAGCAGGGAACCTTCTCAATGAGACTTGACCTAGCCACCAGCTTACTACTGCAGCTGTACCCATGCATGCGTGCGCGCACGTGCATACATACACACACCGCGGGCACGTCTGATTGTCCTTACCCTGCTCTGCGGTTCTCTTTTTTCTGCAGTCACCACCTGATAATATATATTTTATTTATTATGTTATTTGTTGTCTGTGTCCCACTAGAATGTAAGCTCCTGAAGGCAAAGAGCTTTGTTTTGTTTACAGGTGTGTGTGTGTGTGTGTGTGTGTGTGTGACTTCCCTCTGATAAAGCCAAATAGGAGTTTCTAAATCCTGCGGAGGCGTGACTGTCCTTCACATTCTGTGTGGAATGGGGCCCACACCCACCTCTGCATCTGTTTGTAGTCACTGACTGAGCCGCAAGTTAAGGCATCTTTGAAGACAAGTATTTGAACTATGTTCATGATAAGAATTCAAACCTAGTGGGAAACTGGTGAAAAGAGAAGTGGAAGAAGTTGGCACCTCAAGGAAAGAAACATGACACAATAAACTAAACTCAGTAATAAGGCCTGCGATTTCCAGGGGATTGGGGGTATAGTACACAGCTTCTGACTCAACCTCCCCATGAGCTCTGTCACCAGCATGAATGTGTCAGGACAGGGAAGTATGTGGATAATACTCAAAAACGCCTTAAACTATGTAACACTCAGGCCCCAAGAGCCCCGAAGTAGGATTCTACAAGAGGACAGAACACAAGGAAGAGGAGGCAATTTCTCTACCCATTTTAGAAAACAGAGGCCCTAGCAGTCTGGGGCAGAGTGGTGGTGACAGTGAAGCGTGCTGACTGGTGGGGGAAGACAGGGTGACCGGAGCAGGAGCAGGAGCCAAAGCAGAAAGACTGCAATGGATCAGGCAAAGCAGCAGGGCACACAGAAATAGCATCTGTGGCAGCAGCACCGGTGTAAGCAGTATCCTGAGGGAGAGGGACTGGGGCCCAGGTGAAGCAGCTGCGACCGTGTGGGGGGACGGAGCGTGCTACAGCAGCCCGTGTCAACAGTGGCATAGGTGTGATGCCAGGTTGGGCAGCAGAGGCGTGGCTCAGAGCCAGACAGAGCCCAGATCGAAGTGAAAACAGCCACACACAGCAGCCTCTCATGGTTTGTGAGATGATGTGACAACCTCCAAAACCCCAGAGCTATGTCTGTAAGAGAAAACCTCAAAAGAGGTCCAAGGTTTCAGTTCCACGTGTGAGAGCTTTCAAAGTCATGGAATTTGGTCCTCAATATTAAGGTGACTTTTTTTGTAACCCCCAAGCCAGGGAGTTCCAGGAACATTCAGAATTACAAACTTCTGACTGTCCTAGACGAAATTCTCATGCAGAAGCAAAGTTTCTGAAACATTTCTGAGAAACAAGCAAAAAGCTAATTCTGTAGGTGACTGACTTACAAGGTAAATTGAATGTAAGCTCCATAGGATCTCTTTTGTTCAAGTATGGCCTTGATCGGGAAGAAGAGCGACTTTGAACATTGGTATGAGGACTCCATGGGCAGAATTAAATGAAGCTTGGTCCTTGACCTGTAAATTCTACCACGCCTTCTTTGCCACAGAAACAGCCCTTCTTCCCTGTTTAAGAAGGTCAGGCCCCGTTTGCCTAAGAACCTGAAAGGAGAGAGAGCCTCCTCAGGACCTTTCCTCATACCTCTCATTGTTTCTTGACCTATAGCCAGACTTCAATCCTGCCAGGCCTCAGGGGGTCAGTTATAAAATGACTTATGAGAAGGAACCAAATGTACTAAAAGAATGGCAAGATTTTTCCAATTTCAATTGATAAAAAAAACATGTGGGATGTTTGGGATCCTAAGAGTGTTGGAGCAGGTTGGAAAGAGCAGAAAGCAGGATCAGGTCAAATTTATTGACTTGGGGGCACGGAGCAGAAATTCTGGATTCCTTATGTTAGGCCAAGAAACTGAGAGTGGTTTTACCAGTTCACTTGGTTGTTCACTGACACCTAGGACCAGAAGTTCCAGAGGTGGCCAGAACCGTGACAGCACTTAATTGCCAAAGACAAGGTGGGTGCGGTTAAGGTCATGGACAGCAGAGCCAAAGTAATAACTCAGAGCAAGTCGATCCATGGAGATCTTCGGTGTTGACTAATGGCGCATGGTGTCCCTAGGTCTGAATTGGATAGGGCAGTCTACCAAAGTCTTGCTTATTTAGTATGGTAACTTAGTGACATTTACATTTAGTATGATTTGAATAAGCCTGAAACTCTAGTTGGGAGGAGCAGAAGTATGACTTGAATTACAATAGAGAGAGTCTTGACCCTTGGAACAATTCCCAGACTTGAGCCAATTCAATGAGAAAGAAACATTAATCCTCTGCCTCCTGTATGCCCCCTATTGGGGACCAAGCCTGCAATCCGGCATGTGCCCTGACTGGGAATAGAACCTGCAACCTCCTGGTGCCTGGGACAACGCTCAACCAACCAACTGAGCCACACTGGTCAGGCTATTATTATTATTATTCTTTTAAAATTAATTTTCTTTAATTTTTAAAATAATTAGTTTGCAGAAATTTTTTTTATAACTAACTTTTTGAGGTTGCTTATCCTCCTCTTTACTGGGTTTTTGTGGACTGTAATCTAATCTCCTACATTTTGTCATGTTTATTGTGTATCTTGAGTGAGTGTCATTTTTTTGTGTGAACCTTGAGTGTGGAATTTTGTGACCATTGTTGAAGTAGTGTCCCTATAGAGCAGTGTTGGATTAGTTACTGCCAGGCACCCTGGTGTTTCTCATTGGGGTCCAGCACCAGTTTAATATTAATGTCTCAGCTGGGCATTCCCTCACCGTAGGGGTAGAATAAATTCAGATTCCACATCTGAGAGAGGCTTCACTTTAGGTTTTGTTACTCAATGGGGGAGTGGGGATCTCCGTGCCAGAGTCCTGCTCAGCACAAACTTCCTCAACTCCTCTGTGATTTGACAGAGCTTTTCTACTCAGAGGAGAAACCCTTTCACAGGTCGTTGCTTTTTATGGGAAGTACTAGTATCAGTTCCATATCGCTGCTTTGAAAGGTTCAAGACTGTAGGTTATGTTCTCCTATGATTATTAAACCCCAGTCTCTACATTTGTATTCAGTAATCTGCCTTCGTATCAGTAGAAATCACAAAACAAGTAACCTAGATTCTTGTTTACAATCCCCACTTTAGAATGGACTTACCTTTCGTTTCTGACACCTGGGGAATTTTTCTCTCTTTCTTATAGGCTTCGTTGCAGATTTCATATATTTCTTTGTTTTATGCAACATTTTTCTGAATTTCAAACTTAATGTTATGAATTTTTATTATGTTTCGTCCTAGCTCAGAACCTAAATTACTTTTCCATTCAATTCTTTTATTCATAAACATAGCAGTATCAGGTTTCTCTACTCCTAAAGTTCCTTTGTATGTTTATTTTTCCTGGTTACTTCTCAAACTGTAAATTTAATTTTTACCGACCATTTATTTAGGACTTTGTAAAAGCTATCAGGAAAGTATAACTCTTAACCTTCTGCAGATAACTCATAACCTTCTGCAGATAACTCTTAATTCTAGGCAAATCTTACTCAGAACTTAAGTGAGATTCTTTAAGATAAACTTATCCCTTTATTGTAAGATCATACCCTTGTTTACCTGTGATCTCATGTTATGCCCTCTGGCTTATAAAATTTTGAATAGCAGCAATTCCTGTTTTAAGAAAATCATGGTAAAAATATTATCCATTATGTTATCTGATTTCTCTTAAACATCAAAGGGTTTATGGTAAATTTGTCCTAAAGTTAGTTCTGGAAAAGTCGATGCCCATATCAATGATTTTGTATACATTCTTATGTCAGAAATGAACAATATATGCCATAATGTAATTCATTTTTGCCTTTATTGCCAGGGAACATAAAATCTAAACCAGTGTTTATTGACAATAAAAAATTTCTGGTGCATGCTAGATAATTTCTACATACCCCCACCCCCCGATTTCCTTCATTTATTTTATATTTTTTCAAGATTATAAAAATTATGATCTAATTTTGCATGGCACTTTGTTTATAAGCTGTGATATTGATAATTCATTAAACATTGTCTTCCTATATATTATCCTAAATAAGTTTGTTTTTCCATATTTCATACTTCAGCTTTCAATTTATATATACTTGATTTTCTATACTATGCACTTTCTTTTCTCTACTAATCACAACTATTTCTTTAGATTTTATCATATGCCACACATGATCTAAGATTGCTAATATCACTTTCACTTTGCAGAAAAGTCAACAATTTGCAGTGCCCTTTTATTCTGAATTCATTTTTTTGGTTTGGTTTTGTTATTCCTCCCCCAAGGATATTTTTCCATTGATTTTTAAAGAGAGTGGAAGGGAGGGGAAGAGACAGAAAGAGAGAAACATCAATGTAATAGATACATCAATTGGTTGCCTCCCACACACAGCTCTGGCCAGAGATGTGTGGTACATGCCCTTGACCGGAATTGAACCCAGGTCCCTTCAGTCCATGGGCTGACGCTCTATCCACGGAGCCAAACAGGTTAGGGTACTCAGAATTCATTTCCTCTGATCTCATAAAGCATCTTGTTTTTTCCTTTTACAGGGCCCCTTTGCCCATGTCCCTTGATCTACCCTCTTATCACCTCTCACACTATCTCATCATTTATATCTTCTTTATCTTCAATCTTTTGATATCCACAAACACACTAAAAGCTCTCACAATACCTGAATCTTCTTCAAGAATTTCCTCAAATGTCATCTTCTCAGTAAAATCCACCTTGACCACCACCCCTTTAAAAATGTTGACCCCTCTCTGCTTTTTATTCCCATTGCTTTTTTTCTCTTTAGCATTAATCTTTGATATATATGGATAGATATATAATCATGTTTTTTATACTATTTCTCTACTTGACATGTAGTAGGCACTCAATAAACTTTTGTTGAGTGAATAACATTATTGCTTTTCAATTTTCCAATGTAATGTAAGCATAAAATATTATTAGATATCCAAGTTTGATTTAGCTTGAAACCCTCCCATTTATACCTCACACAAATATTTTTTACTTCCTGGCATGCATTTATTTCATTTAAATTATTTTTTCCGTAGTGAAACCTAAAAGGTGGGTTGTGACTATGAAAATATGTTCAGTAAACAGAATTGGCCCTGGCTGGTTTGGCTCGGTGGATAGAGCGTCGGCTTGCAGACTGAAGAGTCCCGCGTTTGACTCTTGTCAAGGACATGTACTTCAGTTCCAGGCTCTGCCCGGGCCCAGGCCCGGATCAGGGAGTGTGCAGGAGGCAACCAATCAATGCGTTTCTCTCACATCGATATTTCTCTCTTTCTTCCCTTCTCTCTCTAAAAATCAATGGAAAAATATCCTCGGGTGAGGATTAAAAAAACAAACAAACAAACAAAAACAAAAAAAGAAAATAGAATTGAATTATGGATTTTTTTCCTCCTGTCTTAATACTACCTTCTTCTAAGTGGTAATAGTTGTGGTACATAAGCCAAAATGAGTCTCTTTACACTTCTTCTTGCTTATTACATAACTAGGGTAAGTTGTCTTTTCTGAAATTAATAGCTGAGAATTGTCTATTCATTGTTCATATATTCTTTCTTGGGTCTGTATATGTTTACAAGAAGCTTATCCATTTCTAACGTTTTATGACTCATTTCTTAGCTTTCTTCTTCTCTGAGTTTCACTGAAGTACTAATGGAACAAATGGACCTAGTGTGCAGAAAAATAATAGGTCAGGTCAGCAAGCAGAGTCTACCTCATGCAGGGCCGGTTTCATGGGTG
Organism: Myotis davidii; assembly: GCF_000327345.1. Classification (NCBI taxonomy): domain Eukaryota; kingdom Metazoa; phylum Chordata; class Mammalia; order Chiroptera; family Vespertilionidae; genus Myotis; species Myotis davidii. Next base: position 1,670,744 of record NW_006287375.1, on the reverse strand, counting down.
AGCAACCTCTGTCGTTGTGCAAGGTCCAACACTCAGAAGGACCCTGAACTTGGCTTACTGTTCAGCTCTTGTTGTCTTGATATTCTTAATTTTTTTTAAACAAGAAGCTCCACATTTTCAATTTGCACAGGGCAGCACAAATTATGTGGTTAATCCTGATCTTAGAACTTGGTCATTTCTAAAGCAAAGATTCTTGGTGGAATGAAGAGGTTCTGATGTCAATAAAAGGTTAAAGCTCCTCAGAAATTAAGTTTGTGTTTCAGGTTAGCCCAGGAGGCTCATAATCTCAGTCCCTGAGAAAGAGGACTTTGATCTAGAAACAGTTGTTCTAAACTGTCTGAGCTGGAGTTCCTGCTGCCCAGGCTCATATCTGCAGTGTATACCTTTAAAGGAGCAACAACAATAGAAGCCAGGAAACAATGGAGTTATTCAATGTGCCGACTAAAATGGCTTTCACATTAGAATTCAACAAACTCTCATTGTTTTGAGCGGATATTTTGAAAATGAAAGCAAAAGAATGGAAAAAGTTGTATCATACAAATACAAAAAGGAAGCTGATGTATTTTAATAATATCAGGCTGTAATACAACTAGAGATAGAGAAACATTTTGTAATGCTAAAAGGTCCCATTCCAATTCACCACGGAGATATAAATTTCAAATTTGGATGGACTTAACATGGTCCCCGCATTTAAAAGGCAAAAATTGATGCCTTGGCCAGTGTGGCTCAGTTGGTTGAGAGTCATCCTATGTACCAAGCGGTCCCTGGTTGATTTCCAGGCAGGGCACAAGCCTAGGTTGCAGGGTCAATCCCCAGTAGGGGACATGCAGGAGGCAGCCAATCAATGATTTTCTTTCATCAATGTTTCTAACTCCCTCTCCCTTCCTCTTTCTTTCTAAAGTCAATTTAAAAAACATACTTAAAAAATAAACAAAATGCAAAAATTGACATAAGTACAAGTAGAATTAGACAAAATTATAACCATAGTGGGTGATAAGAAGATACCTCTTTCAATATTGATATAATAAACAGACTTTAAAAAATGAAAAAGGTGCCGAAACCGGTTTGGCTCAGTGGATAGAGCGTCGGCTTGCGGACTGGGGGGTCCCGGGTTCGATTCCGGTCAAGGGCATGTACCTGGGTTGCGGGCACATCCCCAGTGGGAGATGTGCAGGAGGCGGCTGTCGATGTTTCTCTCTCATCGATGTTTCTAACTCTCTATCTCTCTCCCTTCCTCTCTGTAAAAAATCAATAAAATATATTTTTAAAAAATGAAAAAGGTAAAGAAGATCTAAACAATGTGATTAGCAAGCAGGTTGACTTAAAGTACATATGGTGAAAATTGTATTCACCCCTGCAGAAAACACACTCATTTCAAGCACACAAAGAACATTTTAAAAAATTGAAAAGGTGTCTAAAGCCCCTGAGGGGTAAGGCCCAAGGTGTCTACTAACCCAGAAGTGATAGGGTGGCCACAGGGTTCCATGCTCCCAAGATCAAGAGAAGCTCCTGAGGAATCTGCTCCCAGCCTGGAGAGGTTAGGTCACAGCCGCAAGATCTACTGGTCCTCAAAACCTAAAATAAGCAGATCCCTCTGCAGAACAGTGGATTCATTGGAAAAAGGAAACTCCAGGTAGTTTTCCCACCAGAAAAACAATCAAAGTGAATGTGTATTCTTTATGGCTAAAGCTAGGGACTCAAAATTATGAGGTGGATGGGGTGGGGTGGGCAGGGGCCATAATAAGGGACAGCGGGAGCTGTTCCTATAGTGAGTGTACAGAGAAAATGTCAAAGAAAAGCCAAGAAATTGGTTACCAATGGCTCAGAATTGCAACCAGCCTGATAGGCTGATATGAAAGCCTGGAATGTATCTCGCTGCTTCTGTGGAGCACAAAACTACAGACAAGCAAATAGGCTGATGGGGAAAACCCAGAATGGAATATGGAAATTATGGGAATAGGAAAGAAAGGACAAGGTTTATGTCAGTTCCCAACTCCTCTTCTCCCAAGGAAAACATCCGAAGCATTTTCAAATTTGCTGGATGCCAAAGCTTATAGTAGTTATTTCTATTTGGGGTTGGTTTTTTTTTATATGTTTATTTTCTAATGTATTTGTTTTTTGGTCTGTACTGGCTTACAGTTCTTCCGTCAGTCTCCATGATTGATATGGATGTTCCAGGAACAGGGCATGCTGATTGCGTTTATTCATTGTACCCTCCTGGGTGACATCTATAACCATTATCCAGATTGGTGGTCCAGAACAACCTGTTTTTCCCAAGACTGTACGTTGAAACAATGTGTTATACCAAGAAGAAGAAAAACACTTGGTTTTCTCATAAAAGATTTAATATGTAGATTCCTGTCCACTGCTGCTTCCTTGTTCAACAGTCCTGACATTGGTAGAAGTCAGCAGTGTTTGGTATACTTACTATGGACAACTGAGGCTTAAACAGGAGAGTAACTGTCATTAGTGTCATACTGCAGTGGTTCCTAAATTTTGCTGTATATTAGAATCACCTGGAGGGATTTTTTTTAAACTTCCAATACCAAATTAATTTTCTTGTATATATTATCTGAGACTTTACCTTTTGTCTTCCTGCACCAGCTTTTGTTAACAGTAAAATCTCTTTAACAGCAGAACTTATGACATTTATGTTTTAACCACAAACCTGATTTAATTTTGTTCTATTCTCTGGGTTAAAAGAATTTAACATTGCATACTTTGTCCTTTTGCTATAGTTTCCTCATTTACCTCTCAGTTGACTGAAAGTGAAGAACTCATGGGAATTATATTCCCTGAATTCTTCCATATTCAGAATTGTACTTATATTGCTCTTATAACTGAGAATCAATTTACTGAGTATAAAATTCTTGAGTCATACATTCTATCCTTGAGGACTTAGAGTTTTTTGAGGACATTATTCTACTGACTTCTAATCAGGGCTATGAAGAAATATGAAACACAAACTTTGACAATCTTTTGCCTGGCAAACCAGAGTTTTCTTTATCTTTGATGCTCAATAAGTTTCTTGCTAGGATATGTTTCATGTTGGTTAGTTCATAGTAGAGTCAAGTTACTTTTTATATGGAGAAAAGGTTTTCTTGATTTGTGTCTTTAAATACATAAGTTGATCCTTTCTGGGGGAAGGGTTCATATCTTTGAGGACACTATTTATTTATATTTTGGATCTACTGTCTCATCTTCCTTAATGTGATTAAGAGTTATCTGTAGATAACCTAAAACAAACATCATTTTAAAAAATTTATTGATTTTAGAGAGATGAATGGAGAGAGAGAAACATCGATTTGTTGTTCCACATATTTATGCATATATTGGTTGATTCGTGTATGTATGTGCTCTGACCAGGGATCGAACCCACAGCCGTGGCATATCGGAATGATGCTGTAATCAACTGAGCTACCTGGACAGAGCCAGCAAAAATCATTTTAAGGGGGAAAATATTAGAAGTATTCCCATTAAAAACAGAAATGAGACAAAGATTCCTCTATCATCTTTTCTATTAAATCTTACATTAGAGGTCTTAACCAGTGTATAAGCATAAGGTTTGGTGAGAAAGAAATAAAATGGTCATTATTCTTGGTAGATATTGTTTACAAAGAAAACCCAAAGTAATCTACCAAGTAACAAAATATCCAATGTAAGACAAAGTCAGTTGCATTCCTACACTAACACTAAACAGCTAGAAAACATAATTAAACAGAAGAAACTATTTACAGTAATATTAGAGACTATTAAGCCCCTAGGAATAATCTAACAGAAGGTATTAAAGACTTCTTTAAAAGAAAGTTTACAACTTTGTTAAAAATATGAATTATAACAAATATAGTACACTAATGTGAGATGTTAATAATAGGGGAACTTTGGGGTGAGGGATGAGGGCTATATGGTAACTCTCTGTATCTCCCACCCAATTTTTTGTGAACCTAAAACTACTTAAAAGAACCCATTAATTTAAAAAATGTATTTTAAAAATGCATATAGATATAATAAAACTATGTAAACATAAGTGAAGATACAGGGATGGGTGAAAGTAGATTTATAGTTGTGAATATGTGAAACACAGAGTTTGTTCTTATATTATTATTTATTAATTATTGTATTATATTCCATACAAACAGGGAATAACACTATAGCTATTTATCAGAATTCTTAACAAATACATGGCTTATTTTAATATTTTGTATATCTGTATTATTGATTCACAATTTATCAGTTAATGGAATACAAAATCAGAATTGAAATTATTTCTTGGTGGGCAAAAGAATATGTTGGGAAGGTCTTGCTGGAGCAAGAAGCTGTAATTAGCCCCTTTACTCCTTTTCACCTTTCTAAACCAATATGTCGCTGGAGAGCTCATTCCTTAAACTAAAGGTAATTATTTAAAAAACACACACAACAAAACAAATGTTCAACTTTTCCGCATTTAAGAAATTCCCATTAACTTGTCAAATGATCAAAATGTTAATCTCCCCCTCCCCCAAATAAGTTAATTTTCTTTCTCTCTTAAGACATCTGCCTCTTCTAAGAATTTCTCATTATTTTTCTTTTTTTTTTATATATAATGGATAGCCTTCCATTAGCTAGCATTGATTTTTTAAAATATATTTTATTGATTTTTTACAGAGAGGAAGGGAGAGAGATAGTTAGAAACATCAATGAGAGAGAAACATCGATGAGAGACAAACATCGATCAGCTGCCTTCTGCACATCTCCTACTGGGGATGTGCCCGCAACCCAGGTACATGCCCTTGACCGGAATCGAACCTGGGACCTTTCAGTCCGCAGGCCGATGCTCTATCCACTGAGCCAAACCGGTTTCGGCTATTTTTCTCTTTAGATTTAACGTAGAGTAGAATATGCAGTTCTATGTCTGAGAACAAGAGAAAAGGGGGTGGGGGGAAATGTCTAGGAAACAATAAATGAATAGCAGAATAAGTCATGGAATTGACATTGCCCATTTAATCTTCTTTAAAAAATATATTTTATTGATTTTTTTTACAGAGAGGAAGGGAGAGGGATAGAGAGTTAGAAACATCGATGGGAGAGAAACATTGATCAGCTGCCTCCTACTGGGGATGTGCCCACAACCAAGGTACATGCCCTTGACTGGAATTGAACCTGGGACACTCCAGTCCACAGGCCAATGCTCTATCCACCGAGCCAAACCGGTTAGCCCATTGAATCTTTGGTGTGTGCCATTATTGTTTATAAAAAGATAATCCTAGTTAATAAAAAACTGCTCAGATCCATGAAAAATTAACTAGGAAGAAATTAACCTCTACAATACTGATGATTTCTTAAAAGTAGAGAGATGAACATGAAATAATCATGTAGGTACTATATTCCATTTTAATTTTTCACATACTGCCCTTTATGAATGAATGCCACCTGGAACTTCTCACAGAAGTAATCGAAGCAAGAATATTTTTAAGTTCAAAGGTTATATATGATGCATTAATGATATGTCCATATAAGCTTTATTATTAAATCAACATCATTAGTACATTTTGTCTTTCTGCCTACTTATTGTCATCTTCTAAATAAAGCCACACTCCTTAGCATGACCTAGTCTCTTTCTGCAGGTCCAGCATCATTTCCTCTCCATGCCCACGTGTACCCTTCTCCAACCCTTTTACTCATCCTCCAGTTCCCTTAAGGGCATCACACTCTCATCTCTCCCTGATTTCTTACATATTCTTCTTTAATGCCAAAGAATCTCATCCTTCCTTTTATTTTTGGATAATTCCTCTCAAACACCTGCTCTTTTTGGAATCCTTTCTGGATCCTCACAGGCTGAGTTAAATACCCTGCCCTAGAACTATCTCTATGATAATACTCAGCAAACTGTGCCCAACTTCCTCTTCACACTAGAGTAATGCTTGGGCCGGAAGCTGTGGTGGCAGCATCTTGATTCAGCAGCTTCCTGACTAGCCCTAGAGCTAGAGCAGGGGCTGGTGGCTGCATGGTAGAGGCCAGAGAATGAAACATGCATCTCAAGGCCAGGCTGACCTGAGAACAAGGTAAGACCAAGATTTGTATTCTAAATGGGGGTCAGAAACAGAGAAGAAGCAAGACGTGGGTACAAGAGGGAGAACCTGGGAAGACTTCAGAGGCAGAGGGATGTCAGAGGTGCACAGAGCTGCTGAAATCCTACAGCCTTGTCTTGCTGGCTTACTTGTCTTTTACCATTCTCCATCCCCATCCCAACAGCTTAGGTGCCTAGGTTGTAAATCCCCCCTGCCTGCGTTGGGGTCTGCCACTCAGTAGGTAAGCAGCATATATCTGTTGAGTTGAATTGAGCCCTATGAACCATGTGTTATACATTTAAAGACCATTCTTTAGAACCTCTCACAAAGGACACTTTTCTAGGAAACCTTCCCTCATCCCCACTGAAAGGATTCTGTTCTTACAGATATTTGTTGTATACATTTTGGTATCTCTTTCACTATTCCACCTTGTGTTAGACATTTTTGGATGTGTCCTATTTTTTCTACCTGAGCGCATTCACCCTCGGGCCAAGATCACTGCCTGAGCCATCTTTGAAGATCCCAGTAGAAGTATCACAGATTTTGTGTGAGTCTTTATGTGGCTGCTGTACATTGCTCCTATTTCCCACAAGTCCTGGTTTGCTTTAGTCCTAATTCTCACATAATGGAGATGTTGTCTTAGAAAGGAAAAACAAGCTTATGTAGAGTCCAAAAATCTAGTGCAATGTCTTCAAAGGGAAAGCAAAGGAAATAAATATATAATCCTCTACTAAAGTTACTTTAAAAACTAATGTGTATTCATTTGTGCAAGATAGGTTTTTGTTTAACCTAGCTATCATGGTTCCTAGTATTACTTTACTTTGGCTGTGTAGCTCTGATTTGTGGTATGTTGTGGAATTTGAAATTGGAAACCCATGTACCACTTATACCCTGATCCCCTGACTGAAGTGTGACTCACCATAACTAAATGATGGTAAACAAAACAAAACAAAAGAAAACTATTTGGGTTTGGTATGTGCCAGAGAGTGGTGTGTTTGAATGTGTGTTCTCATATCCATAATTATCTATTTATCACCTAATTATATTTGTTTTATAATTAACAAAGAGTAAAGGAGAATGTATTGAAATATTTATTTAGATGTACTAGACATGGCGGTCCAATGCCATAGCCACTAACTACTAGTTGCTCTTGAGCTCTTGAAACATGACTATATTGAATTGAGGTGTGCTATAAGTATAAAAAAATAATTTTGAAGGCTTAGTTATAAAAAGCAAAATATATCAATATTATTTGATATTGATTGCACGTTGAGATGACAATATTTTGATATATTGGGTCATGTAAAATATATTATTACAATTTATTTCATGTATTTATTTTTACTTTTTTTATATGGCTCCTAGAAGATTTTTAATTACATATGTGGCATGCATTATATTGCTATAGGATAGCTCTGTTCCAGTATATGCTATAATTTAGTTACTTTTGCTTTAAAAACATTGCAAGGGAGCTGTGAAAACAATTCTGCGCTATTTTAAAATAAGTAGTCTGGGGTGCAAAGGAGGTTAAGAAATTTCCCACAGCCCTATCCAGTTTAGTTCAATGGACAGAGCATCTGCCCGAGGACTGAACAGTTCTGGGTTTGATTTCCGTCAAGGGCACATACCTCAGTTACAGGCTCAATCCCTTGCCCTGGTTGGGGCATGTGCAGGAGGCAACCAATTGATGTGTCTCTATCACATTGATGTTTCTATCTCTCTGTCTCTCCCTCTTTCTTCCACTCTTTCTCTCTCAAAAGAAAAAATCAATGGAAAAATATCCTTGGGTGAGGATTAACAAACAAATAAAAAGAAATTTCCTACGAGCCCATGATCAGACAGCCAGCAATCTGCAAAGCATACTACTCATATCCACCTTATCCTAGAGACTGTCCTCTTTTCACTAGAGAACACCGCCTTTCCTTTTCAGAGACTGGCACCATATGCTACCAGAAATTCTCCCACCCACAATTGTGAGGTCTCACCAATCTGTTACTTATTTCCTTTTTTTAAAAAAAATATATTTTATTGATTTTTCACAGAGAGGAAGGGAGAGGTATAGAGAGTTAGAAACATCAATGAGAGAGAAACATTGATCAGCTGCCTCCTGCATCCCCCCTACTGGGGATGTGCCTGCAACAAAGGTACATGCCCTTGACCGGAATCAAACCTAGGACCCTTCAGTCTGCAGGCCAACGCTCTATCCACTGAGCCAAACCAGCTAGGGCTTAGTTCCTTTTTTATGCAAAAGAAAATATAAGTCCCTCACATATCAGAAATTCCAATCTTTTCTCATGGTTCCCCTCCCCACATAATCACACACGACCAAGGCCTTTTTACTAATGCTTGAAAATTGATCCATTTGTCTCTGTGGATTGAGAAGAGTGGATACTCAGCTACACTCGAGGCTGTAGGGCCACCTCACTGCCTATCTAGAGAAGGGTTAATTCAGTGACAGTGTTTGTGTAAGTTTCCTATTGCCATGCAACAAATGACCATTAGTGGCTTAAAACAACACCCATTTATTAGCTTATATTATCTGTAGGTCAGAAGTCCAGCATGGTGTTGCTGAATTCAATGCTCACAGTATCACATGGCTGACATCTAGGTGCCTGGAAGTCTGAGTTCTCATCTGGAAACTGGGAGAAAATCTGCTTCCAAGTGCAGTTTGTTGTTAGCAGAATTCAGTTCCTTGTGGGTACAGGACTTAGGCCCCTGTTTCCTTGCTGGCTGTCTGCCAGGGGCCACTCTCTGCTTTCAGAGGCCAGCTGTGGTCCTAGTCATGTGCCCCATGCCCCATCTACAAGCTAGCAATGGCACATCAAATCCTTTTCATGCTTTGAATTTCTCTGACTTCTGCTTCTGCCAACAGCCTGCAGCACAGTAGACTATCAATAGATTGTCTCCACAGCAATAGAAAACTGTCCTTTTAAGGGCCCATGTAATGAGATCAGACCCACCCCCAGATAACTTATTTTAAGGTCAACTATGACATATAAGGTAACATAACCATGGGGATGCTATGTTATCCTTTTCGCAGGTTCCAGGGGTGAGGGCATGGGATATTGGAGGGAGTGGGTGGTGCATTTCAGCAATCTGCCCACTACAGTCCTAGGGGTAATATAGGGCATGTACCACCACAGTGGCAGTGGTAGGGGCAAAGTATCAGAACCCTCCAGCTGCTTAGTGTAGCTAGTTGTGGGGACAAAAGCACCAGCTGAGTCACCATCAGGCACTAAAACACCAGCGAAGGGGAGGAGTGGGAGATGGGAAGAACCCTGGTTTGCCATCTTCCCTCTCCTCCAACTTTCCCTCCAAATTTTACTCATCATATGCGTTCTCTGTGAAAACAACACGTAGATCTCTATACTAGGAGGAAGTGTAAAATTTCTGTCCTGCCTGTTTATATATATTTTAATTTCATAAAGGAAGGGGGAGAGAGATAGAAATATCAATGAGAGAGAATAATTGATTGGCTGCCTCCTGCACACCCCACACAGGAGATGGAGCTGGCAAACCGAGCATATGCCCTGACAGGGAATCGAACTGTGACCTCCTGGTTCATAGGTCGATGCTCAGCCACTGAGCCATGACGACTGGGCTGTCCTGCCTGTTTTAAGGGCACCTGGAGGTACGTTGGAGCCTCCATGTTTTCTCTTGCTGGAGCCCTTATAAATCATGGAGATGGAAGTCCTGCTAAATGGCTTCTTAACAGGGCACTGGGGCCTTTTTGCTGGTTCCTCTCTAGGCCAAGGAGCTTCCTCAAGATGCAGGGTGGAGCACCTTCCCCTTGCCTGCAGCCCAGTGCCAACTCCACTCCTCCTGTTTACCTGCCTTTTGGACTCGTTTCTTTCCCTTCTCTAAGCCATCGGCCAGTACTCAGCTCAACATCCACTGTGGCCCTTGCTCTCCCTGGGAACTCACCTTTAATGTGCCAGTTACAGAAGCTTTACTCACCAAGCTTTGTGTTCCCTAAGGGGCCATATCCCTTCTCTTTTTATTGCCACTATTGTTTACTTGAGAGGTTTGTTTTAGCTGACTCATATTTTTAACTTTAACTATGAATTACCTGCCACATAACTGTTTAGAAAAATGAAATTCTTAATCACTGGTGGTCCGTAACCTGACATAGCAAACTGATCCTCAAAAAGGCTCCTGGTTGTCCCAGAGGCATTTTTTTTATTACAAATCCTAACTCTTTTTCTGCTTTGTTTTGTTTGTTTTTTAGCTGAGGGGCTACAATGCAATTGTATCGCAGGCAATGTGTTGAAGCGAGGCAAGCTGCATGTACCCCAAACTACCTCTCTCCATCCTTACCCCACCTCAGCTCCTCTTCAGTGTAGCATTACCTATTACCTAAAATCATCTCTCTCACTACCAGAGGTGTGCAAGTCCATAGTTTAGGAAACACTGATCTGACTCCCTTCTTCCCAGAGACCCACTTCCAATTCCTCTCCAAGACACTTTTCTGACCAGCACAGACCCCCTCAACTGCGTTCGCAAGGCTACTGTGTCTAATTATTCAAGTGTTGCTGTGTGACATTTCATTAAGGACAAAGGCCGTGCTTTATGTGAAGTTTTCCCACAGCACTTGGTATGCTACCTGGCAAACAGCGGACATTCAATGAATATTTGTGGTTTGATGAGCAGCAAGGGTCAGCTCTGGGTAAAAGTATCAAGTTTGACTTAGGTTCCCTCTCCTACCTTTGGCTGCTTCAGTCACAGAAAGGACCCTGGACTACAGTTCTCTGAGTTGGTCAACCACTTGTCCAAATCATACTTCAAGTGCTATGTGTCTCATTATCTGGTTGAATAATTAGCTAAGATACTTGGTGTTTGCCACTGGATTTTACGGTGCTTCACTGTGTCTTATAAATTTTTTTTGTATATTCCGTCACACTGAAAACAGACCATGTATACATAATAGATGTTCAATAGATATTTTCTGTATAATAAATGAATACATGCTGTATTATTTGTGTCTTGGAGTGACCCTATTACATCATCAGGAAAAAATATGAAATCCCTAAATTATTTATATAACATTGATCGAGGAGTTTTACTTAGTTTGTTAAGTATAGAAAAGCTTTGGTTTTCATTCAGAATAATAAAAATGAAGTAGTCTGCCTTTCTTCTTTCTTTTGGTCTGCTTGGCCAAACTATTTATTTATTTGTATTTTAAAATATTATTCTTAATTTTTCAATTACAGTTGACATGCGATATTATATTAATTTCCGATGTATAGCATAGTGATTAGACATTTATATAACTTGCTAAATGATCACCCCGATAAGCCTAGTACCCTCCTGACACCATACACAGCTATTTCAATAATTAACTACATTCACTATGCCGTGCTCTATATCCCAGTGACTATTTTTATAACTGGCAATTTGCACATATTGATTCCTTCCCCTTTTTTACCCATCCCTCAACCCCCTCTAATCTGGCAACCATCAGTTTGTTCTCTGTGTCTATGAGTTTGTTTTGTTTATTAATTTGAATTTAAGACCCCCACCTATTCCTCTTTCTGACTTATTTCACTTAGCATAACACCTTTAGGTTATCATGTTGTCCAGGCGACAAGATTTCACTCTTCTTACAGCTGAATAATATTCCATTGTACCATACCTTCCTTATCCAATCATCTATTGATGGACACTTAGGTTGCTTCAGTATCTTGGCTATTAGCAATAATGCTGCAATGAATATAGGGATGCACATGTGTTTTCAAATTAGTGTTTTGGATTTCGTCAGATAAATACCCAGAAGTAGAATTTTGGGTCCTAGTGATCTTTTGGTCTATTTTGAATAATTGTAATACTGGTTTGCTGGTGATGAACTCCTTTTTCCTGTCCTGGAAGCTCTTTATTTGTCCTTTGATTCTAACCATAGTCTTGCTGGATAGAGTAATCTTGGTTGTAGGTCCTTGTTTTTAATCACTTTTAATATTTCATACCAATTCCTTCTGGCCTGCAAAATTTCTGTTGAGAAATTAGCAGACAGCCTTATGGAAACTCCATTGTAGGTAACTACTTTTCTCTTGCTTCTTTTAAGATATTCTTTGTCTTTAACATTTGGCATTTTACTTATGATGTGTCTTGGTGTGGGCCTCTTTGGGTTCATCTTGTTTGGGACTCTGCACTTCCTGGACTTGTGGGTCTATTTCCTTCATCAGGTTAGGGAAGTTTTCCATCATTATTTCTTCAAATAGTTTCTCAATTCCTTGCTCTCTCTCTTCTACCTCTGGTACCCCTCTGATGCAAATGTTGGTGCTCTTGATATTATCCCAAAGGTCCTTTAACCCTATTCTCATTTTTTAAAATTATTTTTTTCTTTTTGCTGTTCTGACTGGGTGTTTCTGCTACCTTGTCTTCCAAATTGTCCATTCTGTCCTCTGCTTCATATAATCTACTATTGATTCCCTCTAAGGTATTCTTTATTTAAATTATTGTATTTTCATTTTTGACCATCCTTTTTTATGTTTTCTATCTCTATTTTTGTGCTTCCTATTTATTTGTTAAAGTTCTCACTAAGTTCATCTACTCTCCCACTAAGTTCATTGAGCATCCTTAAAATCAGTGTTTTGAACTCTGCATTGGTAGATTGCTTGTCTCCATTTTGTTTAGTTCTTTTTCTGAAGTTTTATTATGTTCTTTCATTTGTTACATGTTTGTCTCTTCATTTTGGCTGCCCCCGCTGTGTTTGTTTCTGTGTATTAGGTAGAGCTGCTATGTCTCCCGGTCTTTTCTTTTTTAAATATATTTTATTGATTTTTTACAGAGAGGAAGGGAAAGGGATAGAGAGTTAGAAACATAGATGAGAGAGAAACATTGATCAGCTGCCTCCTGCACACCTCCTACTGGGGATGTGCCTGCAACCAAGGTACATGCCCTTGACCGGAATCGAACCTGGGACCTCTCAGTCCTCAGGCCGACATTCTATCCACTGAGCCAAACTGATCAGGGCTCCCGATCTTGGTAGAGTAGCACTTGGCAAATTTAAATGTTCCTTTCAAGGAGCAATTTAAGTCTCAACAGCATTACACAGAACTGATAGTTCTTTCTCTGTACCTCAAGCAATGCACACATACTTCTGTTTAGAAGTGACCACATAATTTGTCATCTAAACCTAGACACATTGAGAATAAAAGGGGGCAAAAATAACCATTAAGCCAGGACAAGAGGCGTCCCTGACAAACCAGGAAGTATGGTCATGCTACTTTAAAAATAATTATTTACTAACTGTATGTCTCTTGTCATTCAACTGTAAAGCTATCCCTGGTCTGGGCCTATTTCTCTTAGCTTACTTTGCTGCCTAGAATTGTGCCTGGCACATAATGGCAGTAGAAAAAATGTTAGTGCCACTTAAAAAATATTTAGTTAATTGCATATTATACTATCTTGGTGTAGAACTCAAACCATCCCATTTGTGGCCTATTAATGAGCTATTTTCTCAGTATTGCAAATATAGGGCAATGAGCTTAATTACATGCTTGTGAAATGATAATACTAGTATTTACCAGCACTTAACATGTGCCAGCCCCAGGACTAAGAACTTTGCTCGAGTTGTCTCACTGATTTTTTCCAACAATTCTTGGAAGTAAGTATTATTATGGACTCATTAAATGAGAAGAAAAGATAGGTTTAGAGACATTAAGAACCTTTCTCAGGGTCACCCAGCTAATTATCCAGTAGCGTTTGAACTCCAGCCTCTGATTCCATTTACCATCTCTCCTGTATGTAAAAAAATAGCTGGTATCAAATTTTAGAAAGATTTTTTTAAAATATATTTTTATTGATTTCAGAGAGGAAGGGAGAGGGAGAGAGAGATGGAAACATCAATGATGAGAGAGGGTCATTGATTGGCTGCCTCCTGCATGTCCCTACTGGGAGTTGAGCTGCAACCCAGGTATGTGCCCTTGACCGGAATTGAACCCGGGACCCTTCAGTCCACAGGCTGACACTCTATCCACTGAGCCAAACCAGCTAGGGCTAGAAAGATGTTTTAATAAAATATTAATAGCATACATGTAAGAAAAAATACATTTGTTTACAAGTTTTGAAGGAAAATTTAAGTAAAAGATGAGAAAATCAGGCCAGGGTGGCAACTACATGAACTCATGAGTAGTGATAGCAGTTTGTTAGATCAACACATTGCTTGCTGTTGTCCTCAATGTTAATGTTCCCATTATTTGTTACAATACAGATGTATCATGTTATCTTTGTTGAGGTCATTTTCTTGTTTATGAACTAGTAAGTGTGCAAAACAGTTTCTTTTGTACTATAACAGTTGTCATGTGCTTTTTTAATTTTTATTTTTTTAATGCATTTTGTTTTTTTAAATATATTTTATTGATTTTTTTTTACAGAGAGAAGGGAGAGGGATAGAGATTTAGAAACATTGATCAGCTGCCTCCTGCAAACCCCTACTGAGGATGTGCCTGCAACAAAGGTACATGCCCTTGACCAGACTCGAACCTGGGAAGCTTCAGTCCGCAGGCCGATGCTCTATCCACTGAGCCAAACCAGTTAGGGCTACCATGTACTTTTAGTAGCATTTTCAATGTATACTTTGTGAATAGTGTCTGTTTTCTACCTGTCCTTTTGTAATAAGATTTTATTTGGTAACAATTTTAAGGTCAGCTCAGATACATAATTTTGACTCTGAAAAATTATTATATTATTATAATTCATATTTTGACATTGATTAAACATATTGTCAATTTTTTAAAAAACAAAAGTAGTCTATTTAATTTTATAAAAAATAATCCAAATTGTAAGGAATAGTCTGTAGCCTTAAATTGTTTTAAATCATAAAGGATAAATATGTAAAGCGACTAGGCTATAAATATAATACTGAGCAAATAATTATAATACAGACTTTTATATAAAAAGTATCCTTCCATTAAATTAAATTGTCTTCTGAATTGATTTTTCTTTTTCTTTTTTTTTTTTTGAGAGTGCACAAACATTTATTTACAAAAGTCCAAGGTACATATGATACAGGCTCTGTACATAGTAGTTAGAACAGGGTTATTTTATGTTTTTACTACCAGAAAGTAAAGAAAACATTTAGTAATCATTTATGCTATTTTTATAAAGTGACAGGTCATGCACTTTTAAGTTTGATTTTTCTTATTTTCTACTGACAGGAGGGGTGTTTGAACAGCAACTGAAATGAGCTATTATCAAGGTATTCAATCACATATGATGTTATACACAAAATATTAAAAATATGAAAATAAATGTTTACTTAATGAATATTAACTTTTATGAATAAATGATAGGAACTTAAAGCAGTCACACATGATGACTACATTTGTAATTCAAAGGAAGGATTACAAATACATATATCACATTCAGAATTTTCTGTTTTGTATGTCCTAGGAAATTTCTAGAATTAATACATCTTTGAGTTTCACACCAAGTTTCCTCTAGTTTATCACATTATTCCCACTCAGTGAAATAGAATACTAGGATATCATTGGTTAGAAAAATTTCATTAAATGTCAAGTTATCACTGTACCCAGGACAACTAAAAAATCAAATGCTTATGTTATAATATAGATAAGGCTCTTATGGTAAACATAGAAATTGGAACCAAGAGGCAGTTTAAAATAAAAAAATTGTTTTTTGTTTGTTTGTTTTGAACTTTTTATTATCTCCAGGGACTTAAAATTTTTTCCATTTACTGTAGCCACTTGGGATACATCAGTTGAACAAAACAAAAAAATCCATTTTCTATTTGGGAAGACAGACACTAAAAGGTAAACAAAAT
This sequence comes from Myotis davidii, assembly GCF_000327345.1. Taxonomy (NCBI): domain Eukaryota; kingdom Metazoa; phylum Chordata; class Mammalia; order Chiroptera; family Vespertilionidae; genus Myotis; species Myotis davidii. The sequence continues at coordinate 1,654,916 of NW_006287375.1, read as the reverse complement.
AAAGAAAAGATTGTTACAAGGTTCGAAGAGTCATGGAAAGAAAAGAAAAAGCAAGGATTAAGAGTTGGGGTTTGGACACTTGCAATCTTATTTATTTATTTCTTACTATATTTTATTGATTTTTTACAGAGAGGAAGGGAGAGGGATAGAGAGTTAGAAACATTGAGAGAGACACATTGATCAGCTGCCTCCTGCACAACCCCCTTTGGGGATGTGCCTGCAACCAAGGTATATATGCCCTTGACCAGAATCAAACCTGAGACCCTTCAGTCCGCAGGCCAACGCTCTATCCACTGAACCAAACCAGTTAGGGCGACAACTATTTTTTTAAAGAAACTTGACGCCATAAGAAGCCACAGGAATGTG
>NW_006287375.1:1652589-1654014 GCF_000327345.1 Myotis davidii | reverse complement strand
GGCCTTTGCAGCCCTCTCACCACTGTCTGCCTTGCCCCCCACCCACTGGTCATTCTGCCATCTGGTCTAATTAGCATATTAGCTCTTTATTATTTAGGATCATGTAAATGTTTCTTCAATTTTAAGGCAGCTTTGGGAGCCCTAATCCTACCTTCCTGGATGACCTCATCTAAATCAGCTTTCCCAAGCCCTGCTTTAAATCATTCCTCTTTTATAATACTTGCTAAAAATATGTCTTTTTTCAACTTCTTTGTTTTTTCTTACTATATTTTATTGATTTTTTACAGAGAGGAAGGGAGAGGGATAGAGAGTTAGAAACATTGAGAGAGACACATTGATCAGCTGCCTCCTGCACAACCCCCTTTGGGGATGTGCCTGCAACCAAGGTATATATGCCCTTGACCAGAATCAAACCTGAGACCCTTCAGTCCGCAGGCCAACGCTCTAGCCACTGAGCCAAACCGGTTAGGGCTGGACACTTGCAATTTTAGGTAGCATGGTCAGGCTAAGCATTGTTAAGGTGAGATATGTGCAAGGAGGTAAAAGAAGGGAAGGCGGACATTGGGGAAGAATGTTCCCCGCAGAGGGAATGGCTCTGGCAGAGGCCGGAGGTGTTAGTCTCTCTGGAGTATCTCACCGACAATGAGCTGTTGGAACTAGAGTCAGAGACTTACAGGAAAAGGCAAACCCAAGGGCTTTGCAGGACCCTGTCAAGACCCTGCCTTTATCAAGGGTTGAATAGGGAGCCATGGGTGGATTTTGACGGGATGAGATGGGAGCTGACTTCTTGTGGGAGGATATGCTCGTTGTTTCGACAGTAGACTAAGTTCATGGTAGGCAGGGAGACCACAGGCTAGTGAAGGCCAGCAAAGATGGAAGTCATGCGGGTAACAAGTGGTCTGATTCTGACCTATTTCGGAGTTGCAGCCACCAACAGGCTTACCTAACAGCCTGGAGGTGAAGATGAGAGGATGAGAGGAGCCAGGATGACTGCAGTTTTTGGCCTCAGCAACTAACGGAAGGACTGGCAGGGTCTTGAGGTGCTTTCTGAGCAGGGGAGGACCCTGAGCTTAGAGAAAACCAGCGTGGCCGACACAGGCGGGGGAGATGGGAAGGTGCACATGACGGCCAGGTACATGCCAAGTATCGTAGGCTTGAAGCTTGTAGGCATTTTAGCAACGTGTTGGCTACAGGAGGGGGCACGGGTGTGTTTCTGAAGGCGTCTCCGCGATCCAGTGGACCACCAATTTCATACATTTCAAATGCCAGGTGGATGGTCTCGGCCCTAAGCCAGTTATGGACGGATTCAACGACTCTGATACTCGCTTTAAAAAAAAGGGGGAGGAGGAAGGCAGTGGTGCGATGATATCAGGGCATCTCTCAACTGCCACCAACTGACAGACAACTCGTCCCAAGACTCACGGG
>NW_006287375.1:1618063-1651964 GCF_000327345.1 Myotis davidii | reverse complement strand
GACCCCTCCCCCCAACTTTGCGGGTCTGGGAGTCGGGAGGGTGGAGCCAGGGGAGGGCGGAGAGGGCCGGGTGCTGCAGGTGAGGGCTGGGGAGGGGCGCGGACCCCCTGCCCCGGATCCGGGGTGCTCGCCGGGGGCGTCCGGTGTGTTCCGCCCGCGGGTCTCCCCGCGGCTCGGCTTTGGCCCCGGAGACAACCCGACCTCCTCCCCGGAGGAGCTGGTGCTACTCTTACAGGTTGTTGTACCAGCGCCGGCTGCTGGGGTTGCGATTTTTGGTAACGTGTGTGGTAGGTAGCGGCTCGCCAGCTGGATGCCGCATTCAGAGCTGACAAGCCCCAGTGAGCTGACTTCTTGCTTGCAAGAAAAAGCGTTGGGTTTCCTCTTTAGCTGCAGTTATTTTAAATGATAAGCTTTTGTAGGGGGATTTGGTGATCGTCAGTGTACAGCATTTACGCGTTTTGTTTAAAGGACCTAGTATATAGTAGATGCTCAGTAAAATATGTAAATGAATGAATGAATCTTGAAACATTAGACAAAGCTGATCTCACATCTAGTAAAATTTAGGCACATGCCCTCTTGACTAAGGAAAAAGACATTCGTAAACAACATGTAGTTTGTTTTTATATGCTTGTTTGTGTGGTTTTTTTTTAACCCAGCATATATGTACTGTTGAGTGAGCGATCAGTTATTATTACCAATATTGCAGGCGTGGAAGATGTTTGAAATGTAGAATTTTTCATCTTGAGGAAAGTTGGTAGACATTTTCTGTTTCTTAAAAATAAACCTGCTTTCTTTTTTTAAAAGAATGTAGGTGCTTGGATTTTTTTGTTATTCTTTTGAGACGCAGCTTTCAATTTCATTATGAGTAAAGAAGTTCATGTGCTTTTAAAGGACTTTGGTATGATCTCGAGTTGCTTTTTGAGCAAAGGAGAACTCTAAACTTAAGGGATGAAAAAAAAATACTAATGTTGCACTAATAAAATTAAATCTCTGTTTACTCAACAGATACTCATTAAGCGCCTATTATGTACTGACACCTGTGTTGGATGCTGGGTTTCTAGGGGCAAACAAAACCCACAATTATTCTTTTTTAAAGCTTGAGTGTGAAGTTCTTTCCTCATTATCGATGCTGCAGGTGGGGACTGTCTTACCCCTAGTTCCTACTTAAACTTGGGAAAGATGACAGGTGAAGCTCCATGGAAGTGTAGATCCATAACAGTCTATTGGAGGGTAACTTTATAGGGCTAAGATTATTTGGTTAATTTTCATGTTATTGGTTTAATAATGTAAATCTCTCTACGATTTAAAATGAAGGGTGGAAGAGTTTTAGCAAACTAGTATTTTTATTCTGTCTCTCTCCCATTTAAGATGATTTTGGTACGGTGTATTTATTGAAAGAGTAATGCACTTCTGGTTCTGTTTTCTGTAAATAATCTTTGCTATGGAACATTTTCTATTTTTAAAAATCTTCAAGGAGGAACAGTGGATTCCTTTTCTATAAGAAATGTGTTTTTGTCTTGTTTTTTATTGATTTCAGAGAGGAAGGGAGAGAGAGCGAGAGATAGAAACATCAATGATGAGAGAGAATCATTGATCGGATGCCTCCTGTACCCCCCACACTGGGGATGGAGCCTGCAACCCTGTCATATGCCCTGACTGGGAATCGAACAGTGACCTCCTGGTTCATAGGTTAACGCTCAACCACTGAGCCACACGGACTAAGCAGAAATGTTTTTAAATAAACAATTTAAAATAAAGCACCTTTTCAGAAATTTTATTTTGACCTTTTATTCACTATGTACAAACAATATAGGATTGACTTGATAATGCTGAAAAGGGAAGAACTTAATAATTTGTGGTTTCATATTTGGACTTTTCTCTCTAGTACTACAAATGAGACAAAAAGAGAATGGGATTATAGTATTTATTAATTCTGAACATATATGATTAAAAAACTATTTTATTTGGCCTCTTCATAAGTCAAATTAATGTGCTCTAAAGTTAATCATGATCATGATAAAATAAGGTAGCTTAATAATTTCTTACAGATAGCTTTTGAATTTAGAGTGAACCCTTTTGACTTAACAATGTTTACAAGGTAATGTGTACATGCAAATATAACGGTCAGATCTTTAGATTTACTGGCTGTTAGCTTTGTATAGTTGTTTCTAGGAATAATAGCAGAGGAAGTAATCCCTCAAATGTTAGTAATAGTTTTTCTTAAAATGTACATTTTTTAAATAGAGTTTTTTTACAGTATACTCCTGATAGTCTGGTGTTGAGAAATCTATCATTTTCTGATGAGAAATCTAACAGTAAATGAGAAGAGTGATGGTGAAGAACAATGTAAGCAAGCTGTGATATGTTGAATAAAAAATGCTTGGCATGTTTTATTTGGATAAGAACTTGATCAGAATTCTTGACAATCAGCAGCATTGGCACATGTTAGAATATCATTTCCAAGAAATTAGAACCCATAGTGACTAATTTTTTGTACCTTAAAAAGTACCAGAAGTGTTTTTTAAAGTATTCTACCTTGGAGTATTTCATAATGTTCTGAGGCTAAATAAATTCCAGGATCCTCCTATTTTATAATTGTTTGAATATCTGAAATGTTGGTTCTTTCTTCATCAGGGTATGTGTGAGTATTTGGGGGAGAGGTTTTTGGTTTTTTGTGTGTGTTTGGTTTGGCAAGACCCTTTAGAACAGGGGTGGGCAAACTTTTTGACTCGAGGGCCACAGTGGGTTCTTAAACTGGACCGGAGGGCCGGAACAAAAGCATGGATGGAGTGTTTGTGTGAACTAATATAAATTCAAAGTAAACATCATTACATAAAAGGGTATGGTCTTTTTTTTTTTTAGTTTTATTCCTTTCAAACGGGTCGGATCCAGCCCAAGGGCCGTAGTTTGCCCACGGCTGCTTTATTCTAGAATAACTTAGAAAATATTTAATTAGTATTTATTTATTTATTTAAGGTATAATTAATAAAGTGATTATGAATGTTGCTGATATGGTACGTTGCAGCTGCGTCCAATTTGGTTGTATAGATTGTGAGAGAACATCAATTAACATTGGTATAAAACAGTTCCAAAGTGCTTTATAACTGGTTTCTCACATTTATTCTACAGGATAGGTTGCTATTGTGTTTTTAGGTGCCACTTGTCTTTTTATCTTGTGTGTGTGTGTTGTTTTTTTTATCATGAAAGTCTTTAGGTTTCTCATTTGCTTTAGAATGAGTCTGAGATACTTTGTTAAGCTTTATAAGATTTTTCTCACAATTGCAAATGCATATTGATTTTGATCTGTTACAGTGTTCTTAATCTCAGTTCTCATGAAAGAAATGTCTCAATATTATATTGAATGTTAAATGTCAGATCTCTGTCAGAGGGGGACAGTATGGGTTTCCTCTCCATTCTTGAGAGGAACTGAGTGAAACGTGCTTATCCTTAATATTTACTAGTGAAGTGAGAGCATTTATTCTGATTTTTTTTATATACTACCTGAGAAAACTTGGAATTTAGCTTACTAATAATTAACTTTATCCTGCTTCCTCAGTTCAAAGCTTAAGTATACCTGAACCTTTCGGTAATACTAGCAAATAATGAACAGAGCAGGGTTAAGCTGAAACTGCTCTGGGGCCCTATCCTAAGGGAGTTTCTGAACTGAAAGCCAAAGATGTGGTAATGAATTGTCTTTATCCTGACACTTTGAAATACTTGTAAGTGTATTTTAGTCAAAATGGGTTATGGTAAAAAAAAATAAAAACCTCCCTCTTTTTCCTAGAAAGCATTAGATAACTCCATGTTAAATTTAGGTGTCTTTGAACATGACTAAATGATGAGCACTGATATTTCTATGTTGTACCTTACCCATTTAGAAATTCATTCTAAGGTTTCTTATTAAATCTTTATGATTGAATTTTTGTAAGCATCTTCTACTAAAACAAGACCATTTTGTTTCATTTGACTTAGTACTCTATTTTCAGTGTTTGTTTTTCAAAGCAAAAATGCATTTTTCGTATATTCAGCATTGTGTATATCTTACACCTGACATGTGGTGGGAACCCGTGGGTATTTGTGGAACTGGTAGGTTCAATGGATGGAACTTGATACAAGTTTAAGCAGAAAATGTCTGACTTTCTCTCACCATACCTTGGAACCCTCCCAGTAGATTAAAGTCTTTGCCCGTCTCTCAAGTTCTTAGGAAAATTAAATAGCTTTTCTAGTTATTTTTAGGTAATAAAAAGTGTTCTGCTCATTTGCCAATAGTAGTCTTATTTTAGTCATTAGTAGTCTTATTTTCGTCATACCTCTTTATTTCACCAGCTCCTCTTCAGTATGCCATCCTCACCTGTCCAGGGTTCAGCTCATGGGGAAAGGAGGTTGGGGATGTGGCTCACGCTCTCAAGATCTGGTATTGGGCCTTCAGGTGGTCAGGTTGTTCAAAGCCGACTCTTTCTCCAGGAGTGCTGGAGATGGTTTTCATGGGGACTCTATGTCTGGAAACCTCCAGCTGCAATTCCTGTGATACCATTCTGCTCGAGTCCCTTAGCCTTCCAGTTTCCCTCTTCAGGCTCACTTTGCTCAGGAAGAGGTTTTGCTTTAGTCTTGTAGCTCTATAGCATTGTTAAAATATACATATTTTTATTGGTTTCAGAGAGGAAGGGAGAGAGAGATAGAAACATCAATGATGAGAGAAACATCAGTCATTGATTGGCTGCCTCCTGTACACCCCACACTGGGGATCGAACCATGATCACCTGGCTCATAGGTCGACACTCAAACCACTGGGCCATGCCAGCTAGGCTAGCTCTATAGCATTTTCACCAGACCTGCCTGTACTTTATTAAGGTTATTTCATACAATGCAGTTTCAAGCATTTCACCAGACCTCCTCATCCAATTTTCCAGCTCGTTCTGTAAAGTACCCCACTGAATGGTACTTTCATGTCGGGGACCTACATACACTCCATTGCTGCTACCACCTTTTTACTGTTCCATGGTCCACTATTATGACTTCTCCCATTTACACACCCTCAGTTCCCTGGTAGCACTTCTCCTTTTATTGTACTCACCTAGCAACTAGAGTTCACCATCTAGTCTGGCCTGTACCTGGCAGTGGAGTGTGTCTTGAGAAAAACACACCCATGCTCACCTGGTCCTCTTAAATTCACTGGCTTCAGGGGGGCCCTTCCTGCTCCCCACAGTCACTCGCCTGCTCCCCGGAATGACTGCTTTACACCTCCTCAAGCCTCCTGCACATCTCTTCTCTTCATTTTCAACTGATGACCTTGTTTCCTGTGTATTAAAAATGAAAGCAATCAAAAGAAAACCTGTGCATGTCTCCTTGCATCTGTGCCCATGCTCTGCATTTCCTGTTTTGCTGTGACCATTGCCGCAGTCTGCTTTTACCCCTTCTCTTGTCAAGGTCTTTGCATTGCGTCAGTATGTATCTCATTTGCCTGCCTGCCAATGTACTGAATCATCAGTGTTTACCATTTCTACTGGGTTATTCCTATCAGCATATATTTATGCTGAAATATTGCCCATCTTTAAAAACAATGACAAAAACCTCCCCAACACCCCATCTTTCTTCAGCTACTGCTCTCCAAAGGAGTTATTTGTCGTCATGAGTACTCCCTATCTCTTTGGGTCTCCTACAGTCAGGTTTTTCTTTTCTACTCTACTATAACTGCTCTTGTTGAGATTACTAGTGACCTCCTTGGTGATTAATTCCCTAGTCAGTTCTCAATCCTTATCTCACTGGAATTAGCAACAGCAGCCTTTGACGTGGTTGATAATTTATTTCCTTTGAAACCTTTCTTTCTTTTGCTTCTGAGATACTATGCTTATTTTCAGTTTGTTTTGCTGGTTCCTTTTTGTTGCCCCAACTTCTAAAACAAGAGGCTGTGTTCCAGAGCTCCATGTTTAGAGCTCTTCTGTACTTATATGTAGTCTCTTGGGAACTCATCTGTTTTCTAGCTGGAATTATCCTATTTCAAACTAAAAATGTTATTTTTAGTCTAGACCTCTTTCCTGCTTCCAGACTTGTATACCCAACTACCTAATCAAATTTCCAATTAGACATCCCAAATGTAACCTGTCAAAACTGGTTACATTTCTTCCTCCCTCATCCCAATGATTGTTCCCTTTCCACTCTTCCTCATCTTATTAAATGTCAGCTGCATCTTTCACTTTCTCTGGCTGAAACCTCATAGACACTCTTTTTCTTTTTTAATATAGTTTTATTGATTTTAGCGAGGAAGGGAGAGGAAGAGAGAGATAGAAACTAATGATGAGAGAAAATCATGGATCGGCTGCCTTCTGCACGCCTCACACTGAGGATCGAGCCCGCAACCCGGGCATGTTCTCTGACCGGGAATCCAACCGTAACCTCCTGGTTCATAGGTTGACGCTCAATCTTTGAGCCATGCCAGCCGGGCCTCATAGATATTCTTGAGTCCTCTCTTTCATACTCTGTTATCTAATTCAAAATAATGTAGCATGAAAGTATGTCCTGTATCTACCTTAAAGTCTACCTTGAGAAGAAATGTACCCACAACTTGCTATCCAACTGCTGCCCCCTCTCTGAGCAACTATCCTCTATTGCCTGTGCTATTTCTGTAGTCTCCTTTCTGGTCTCCCTGTTGCTTTTCTGTTTTCTGTTCTCCACACAGCAACTAGGACCATCCTTTTGAAATGAAAGCTTAATTATTTTTTTAAAATACATTTTTATTGATTCAGAGAGGAAAGGAGAAGAAGAGAAAGAGAGAAATACCAGTGATGAGAGAATGATTGATCAGCTGCCCGCTGCATGCCCCACACTGGGGATCGAGTTCATGACCTGGGCATGTGCCCTCACCGGGAATCCAACCCTTGACCTCCTGGTTCATAGGTAGATGCTCAACCACAGAGCCACGCTGGCCTGATTATTTTATTTTTTATGTTCAAAACCCTTCAGTGACTTTCCATATCATTTAGAGTAAAAGCTAGAATACAACAGTGCATACAGGCCCTGGGTGATCTGTGTGTCTCCTGCCGCTGTCACATGTCCTACTGATTCCTCCTTGGCTTACTCCACACCAGTCACTTAGGTCTCCTTGAAGTTTCTTGAACCTACGAAACACAGTCTTGTGTTCATGTCCTCAGGGTAAGAACTTTGTTTTATTCACTGTGGAATCCCCAGGATTCATAAGAGTGACAGGCACATGGTGGGCACTCACATCTGGTAAATGAATGGCTGCTTATCTTGTTATTCATGTCTTTGGTAACAGCTTATATGTATGTTTCTGTAACTAAAAGTAAAACCATAAGAATTAAGTAAAAACAAAATTAGAGGATCAGGTAAGTTTCAAATCAATTTTTGCACATGGAAAGTGAAAATACACAGGAAAATGGTAAGGGTTGTAGGAAAGGAACACAGAGGCAAGTAAGGTAAATGGAATAGAGAAGAAGAAAAAAGCCTGGTATGTAAGTAGGGTGACAACATTTAAAAAACACACAAAAACTATTTTTGACTTGCCCGGATTTCTTTTAGGCTATGTTTCTTGCATTCTGAGTTTCGATGATTTACATGGACTTAGACCAGGGGTGGGCAAACTTTGGGTTCTTAAACTGGACCGGAGGGCCGGAACAAAAGCATTGATGGAGTGTTTGTGTGAACTAATATAAATTCAAAGTAAACATCATTACATAAAAGGGTATGGTCTTTTTTGTTTGTTTGTTTTATTCATTTCAAACAGGCCGGATCCTGCCCGTGGGCCGTAGTTTGCCCACGGCTGACTTAGACACTCAAGTTGGACTATATTATGCTTTTCTTTTATCAGGGTTATGGGATCCAAAGAGATGCTGTTTATTTACTGCCCCCTCAAAAAAATGGGTGGCATTTATTGTATTTCTGTGGTAAGCTAGCAGCTAGCTACATTAATGTACACAAGTCTATGGAGAATAATATTTACATGCATATAAACATTGTGTTCTTAAGTGAAAAATGCTTGAATATATTTAAGTGCTTTTAAAAACTGCAATGTAAGTGGTTTTTAGGTGGGAAATCAGAGTGTTAGGCAAATTAATGATATGCAAACTTTCAGTATTTCATTCTGCTGAGACAAGATTTTTTAAAACTTTTTATCTGAGCTATAGGTCTCATTTCTTGTTGGTTAATTAAAAGAATCTTTTAAATAAATTGTTGAAATAGGTGGCTTAGTAGAAGTTTCTGAATGAATAGATAATGGTTTATGTGTAAGCATAAATTATTCTCTATGAACCAGTTTAAACATTTCCCTATTTTTGTGCACCATGTAGTAATTTATGTCTTGGTTGACTTGTCTGAAGGACTTTCATGTGACCATAATGTGGACTTAATTTTCATGGCTGTTAGAGGTGTGGACATATATGTGTTTATATATAGCTTTACAGTTTTTTGGTAAAGTTACATATGCTTGCTATTTTATTTTCACTCTTAAGCAATAATATTTATAAATCAGATTTAGTATTGTATTTTTCACTTTAAAATATGAAATTAAAATATAAAATTTTCATATTAAAACACAATGATAATTTTTTAAAAGTTTACATACCATGTGAAGTTATTTTGGATGACAACACTACAAGTGTTTGCCTATGATTTTGAATTAATCTATTTTGTAAACTAATTGGATCATCTTCATTGGAAATTTTTTTTCTTCCTTGGAATTTGTCATTGAACTACCTGAATTCATATTAGCATTTCACATTTGAAACACCCATCTTGGACTAATAAAACCCTATTTCTGAGCTGATGTGCAGTCCTACCACTAAATTTATTTTAGCTATAGCCATTGTGTGAGGTCTACCATACTAGGCTGCTTTAACTTCATAATGTTCTAGATAGATTGTGAGGCAACCAAAATGATCATATTGAGAAAAGTGAATTCAGTTCATAGCTGTGACCTAAGTCTCATAAGAGGTCATTAAAATAATGCATTAAAGTATACATTCAGCCCTGGCCAGGTGGCTCAGTTGATTGGGGCATCGTCCTGTACACCAAAAGGTTTCAGGTTCGATTCCTGTTAAGGGCATACCTAGTATACCTAGGATGCAGATTTGATCCCCAGTCGGGGTGCAAATAGGAGGCAACTGCAATTGGTTGATATCTTTCCTCCCCTGTCTCTGCCCCTCTCTCCCCCTCTCCCCCTCTTCCTCTTTCCTTTTCTGTCCCTCTCTCCCTCCCTCTCTCTCCCCCTCACTCTCAAATCAATAAACATTTTTGGGTGAGGATTAAAAAAAAAGTATGTGCTCATTCAACACATTTATCAGGCTACTCTTCCTAGTCCACTCAGAATAAAATACAAACGATAGTCATCCAGAAAATACAAACTTCTAGGAATATCGCACCTTTGCTACCACTGCTAAGCACATTAGCTGTTCAGTTTCTCAAACACGCCATGCTTGTTCTTGCACTAGGGCTTTTACACAAGTTGTTTCCGTTCCCCCAGATCTTGGAAAGGTTGGCTTCTTATCTTTAAGATCTCAGCTTAAATATTACCTAATTTCTTAACCATTCAGTTTATGATAGCTGCTCCCCCCCCATCACCCTCGTAGCATTTGTCAGTCCTTGAAATTGTGTATTTAAAAAAATTTTTTGTGTCCCCAAATAGATTATAAGCTTTATGAGATCTGGAAGCTCCTTTATCTTGTTTCTTGCATCTGGCTATGGTGGGATTATTTACAGCAGGGGAATCAGCAAAAGCTACAAATGAGGGCCTTTATTCCAGAGAGGTGGTTAAATATTGATTAGCAGATCCCTGGGACCATATGAAATTATTGTTTTTATGGGCAAAAATAGTCTTGAAATATTGGCAGTTTCTCATCGTTTAATCTAGTTGAGTTACTTATTTTGGTTTAATGATAATTTCCTCATGGAAGTCGGTGAAAGTACCTCGGTGATCTCCTTACCTTGTTCGTTTTTTTCCAAAGTTGCATTCACTTCACATCTCATGATTACTTCTAGATATATTTAATGTGTAAAAATTGGCTGTTTATGTGTTTGTATATTAATTGCTTACCTGTATACTTAATTGTTTAACTTGTTCATTCCACAGCAGGCACACAAGACCTTGAGATGACTCTAAGGGTGTTCTTTTTTTAAAATCCTCATCTGAGGATATGTTTTTATTGATTTGAGAGTGAAATCTATTGCCTCCCATACGCACCCCAAATGGGGATCGAACCCTCAACCTAGGTATGTGCCCTGACCAGGAATAGGTGTTCTTGATTTTGCTATTGAGTGCTAAACCCATTGAAAGATGTTCCTTTTCTAGTGAAGAAAGCAGAGCTGGTTCAATTTGAGTCATATACTAATAGACAATTTCTTAAATATTATTTTCAGAATGTTTTCCATAAATACACCTGAAGTCAGTTTTTGGAGGTGTGGGGTTTTTTCTTTTCTTTTTCCTATCATTATGCCCTAAAGTGTTTACATACGCTCTCTGATTTTACTTTCTGCTACTCTGTGATATCTTCTATTAGTTGGTGTCTCTAAGTAAAATGATTTTGTCTTGTTTCTCAACTTTATCTGAGGACATTGTTTAAAAATTGAACTTTGTTGGCTCAGGCGATTTTACTAACATTTTTTGAGCAACATTTGCATTTGTTAACTCTGAGGAAGTGGATAACTCAAATTGTTTTGTCTCTTAGCTTGTGTTTAATGCAGAAAATCAGATAATACATATATGCCAAAGAAAAAGAATCCATAATCCCACCACACTAAGATAACCACTGGTAATGTTTTGATGAATGTCCTTCCAGACAAATCAATGAATAAATGTTTTTTCACAAAAGTAAGGTCTTAGTACACATACTACTCTATTAATTTCTCCTTTAGCAAATATCATGATCATAAGGGCATTACTTTTTATCACTTCAGTTTGAAAGGATCTTATTGAAAAGTGAAAATATTTTTTGACTGAGGGTAAAGCTGTAAGTAAAGTTGTGATTAAAAACAGTGGTGTTTATGGAGAGTAGAATGTGGTAAGTCACCTCGACACAAGAATTACTTCAGCAGTAATTTTTTCTTAAGAGCCTTCTTACCATTGCACAATAGCCTGATTGTAGTATACCAGCTAAGGAAAACAGTGCATGGTTCTATGTACAGTAGAATAATCTTAATAATAGCTCCAGGGTAAAATATGGGGCTGTAGATAAGTTTGCATTTTTCTGGTCTGCCCCAGATCCTACTGATACCTTAATATTAAAATAATTTTAGAAGAAAAATGTGTTTTATTGAAGGCCTTCATCTCAAATCATGACACTTTTATTAGATACTGCTACCCTTTTTATATGTCAGAATGAAGAGTGAGGGTGTTCTTGGAAAAAGAAAATTTTAGCATAAGAATTCTTGTATTAATGTTAGAGCTGATATTTGTTTCATGAATGTGAAAATTCTTGTGGAAGAATTACAAATATATAAAGGCATTTTTTGGAAATCAGTCCCAATCTTGTCAAGTAGTTGTTTGGGTATTAAAGTAGCAGTTTTTAAAGCTAATCAAGGGTCCTTTAAGGGTTGTGTAATTAATGAGTTAGTTTGTTTAATTTTAGTTTTAGTTAATCCTCACCTGAGGATATTTTTCCATTGATTCTTAGAGTGGAAGGGACTGGGAGAGTCCGAGAGAGAGAACCATTGCTGTGAGAGATTGCCTTTGATGCCCCAACCTGGGCAAGGGATCTAACCTGCAACCAGGGTACCTGCACTTGACTTGAATTGAACCTGGGATCTTTCAGTTCAGGGGCTGATGCTCTATCCACTGAGCCAATCCGGCTAGGGCCGTGGTCAGCAAACTGCGCCTCTCAAGCCACATGTGGCTCTTTGGCCCCTTGAGTGTGGCTCTTCCACAAAATACAGGCTTCTGCACATGGGCCACGAAGTTTCTATCGCCCTGTGCGTGCACGCCCGCACGTGGTATTTTGTGGAAGAGCCACACTCAAGGGGCCAAAGAGCTGCATGTGGCTCCTGAGCTGCGGTTTGCTGAGCCGCAGTTTGCCGACCACTGGGCTAGGGCAAGGGTTGTGTAAGTTAAATAACTTCTTTTACCACAGTGGTATCCAATACCTTGAGTAGAGTAGACTGCTGATTTCTTGCTTTGTTTTTATTGTTCTTGGCCTTGTGTTTTGCTGTGTTGTATGACTGTTTGCTTATAAGCCTCTCAAGTCTTTATCTCTTAAGTAGCTAAAGTAGCCGTTTCTCTTACCCCTCATTGCTACTTCCCAGCTGGTGCATATATAGCTGAAGACATTTCTTATGTGGTAAAGAAGAATAAAAAGCAATCTTCTTATATATATAAAAGGCTAATATGCTAAATGTCCGTCTGGGTAATGATGTCACGTAACAAGGCCTGGCTTCCTCTCCCTGGCGACTAGCCTCCTAGCAGTTTCTTCAGTCCAGGAACACGGCTTGCTTTGTGAAGCATTTTCCCGTGCCTCATCTCATTTGATCCTCTCAGAAGTTCTGGATTAGGTAGATAGGAGACTTGGTGGAATCCTATTTTATTTTCGTTAGCTGGAAAATGGAGATTTAGGAAGCTTAGAAACTTGACCCAACTGAAAAGAAGTAAGAAATGGTGGATCTTGAAAATGACTTGAGGTTTTCTCACTGCGCAAAATATAGTCAAACACACTGCTACAGTTAAATATTTCACCCTTCGTTCTCTCTGCGTGATCTACAATAACAATGTGCTTCGTGTTGATATTTACTGCTGTGTTGCTGACAGTTACCTGAAAGAGAAGTTGGGGTGCTTTACTGGGCTGTAAAAAGTTTAGCTAAATCAGAAAGCAGGTCTAATTAAGCAAATTTATTCTATATCTATAAAAGGCTAAGTTGACTTGCGCATGTGCGATACATATAATGCTCTCATTGGCTCCAATTGCATGTGTTTTGATCTGTCATTGTCGATCGTGAATTTGGTTGACACTTCTATTCTAGAGAAAGGGTGACTAGAGATATTGAAATATTTCTGCTAATTAATTTCCTTTCAGTGTGCACTAATTTGTGCACCAGGCCACTAGTGTAGTTGATGTGGCCTGAGAAATGATGCTGTTGTTGTCTAAAATGGAGACTGACAGTCCCTAAAAAAACGTTTCTCACCTAGTGACTTCTCATGTGTTTGTAAAAGGATATGCACATGCCTCTGCTTGTGGAAGGTAAAGTGGATTTTGATAGAAATTCAAGAAAAGTATTTAGAATTATTTTATACATTTTGCTGTTGTAAAAATTGCTATTTAAAAATTTTTATTTCGCAGTGAATATTTAGCTTCCCATTTTTATTTACTTTGTGAGTAATGGTCTTGTTTTTGTAAATGGTACGTACACACTAAAGTAACTTAGAAACTAGTTAGTTACACAGTAAGTGGAAGAACTAGTATTCACAGTATTTTGATTTTTTTAGAGTCAGTGAGCTTGGGAAGGGGCAGAAAGAATATGGACTTTGGAATCAGGCATACCTCAGTTAGCCACATATTTGCTGCATGGCAAGCTCTTATTCTTGGTGATTTTTTTTCTTTTTCCATTAAGTGAGGGTAGCAGGCTTGTTAGGAATAAGTGAGGTACACACTAACCACTTGGTTTGTAGAAAGTGTTAATAAATGTCTCATTTTCTTTCTACTCCATGTTGTCTTAAAGTCTCTCAGGACTCACGTGGACATTTCACTTGAAAGTGATTTGCAGTCGGGAAACTGGAAATGTATGTAACCCAGTGTACTCATATTTATAGTGTCCTTCACTCTGCTTGTCTGAGGAGAGTGGTTCCTTTGACTGTTTAATAAAGTATTTGACTTCAAGGAAAGTTTAAAAGCTGAAGTAGAACTGAGTTAGGATAAGTTAATTATTGCTGACCAGAATAGTAGCAAATAATTTCTGTGTTTCCTAAGAAATTGAGCACTTGTATGAAGTATAACAATTGTATGTATAAATATGTCTGTTTTAAAGGCTTTGCAAAAGAAAAATATGAGTAAAATATGGGGGGGGCAGTGTTCAATTTAATAATAATAAGTTTCTCTTTTCAGATTTAAGATTTAATAAATGGTACTAATTCACCTGAGTACCATGACACAGGTACTAAATCAATTGCTGGAGGGAGTATAAATCTGTAGAACCCTTTTGAAAAGCAGTTTGAAGAGTAGTGAGTAGTGTTTTGCCTTGAGAAGAATACCTGTTCCCTGAGGAAATAATGAATTTCCTTCCCGCTTTTTTTGAGGGAGGAGGTTATTTTCTTTTGTAATGACAGCTTTATGGAGGTAATTCATGTGATATTGTGACTTATAATAAGAAAT
Source organism: Myotis davidii (assembly GCF_000327345.1). NCBI lineage: Eukaryota > Metazoa > Chordata > Mammalia > Chiroptera > Vespertilionidae > Myotis > Myotis davidii. The sequence goes on along the minus strand of NW_006287375.1, from coordinate 1,637,661 downwards.
ACTATTTGGTCTTCATCCCTGTTTCTGGCACAGTGGTCCTTAAAACCATTGGAATTCCCTGAGTGATGAGAGAGTATTTTTAAATTTTATGTTTTTGTTAAGTTAATGAGGCAATATTTGGGAAGCACCTGTGGATGGGGGTTGGTTGCCCTGAAACCAACCTGTTTAGATTAAAGAGGATTGCTACTTTGATTCTCACCCCTCTGACCTTTAGAGGGGAGAAGGGCTGGAATTGACTTGCCAATGATCAGTGCTTTAATCTAGTGGTTGCCAACCTTTTGGACCTCACAGATCACCGGTTGGCAACCGCTGCTTTTAATTAAGCCTCTGCAAAAACCCAAAAGGACAGGGTTGGAGAGCTTCCGGGGTAGTGAATTCATGGAAATGCTGGGAAAGTATGGAAGCTCCATGTCTCTTTCCCCATTTCTTGTCCTATGCATTTCTTCTATTTAGCTGTCCCTGAGTTATATCATTTTGTAATAAACTGGTAATCTGGTAAGTAAAATGTTTCTTAGAGTTTTCTTATCTGCTCTAGCAAAGTAATGCAATCTGAGAAGAGGGGCTAATGGGAACTCAAGAAGCACAGGTGACAACCTGCATTTATGATTGACTTCTGAAGGGGAAAGTGAGGTAGACTTGTAGGACTGAACCTGTGGGATCTTGAAGTGGATAGAATTGAGATGAATTGTAGAACACCCAGCAGGTGTCAGAGAATGGCTTGGTATGTCCCACACATTGGAATTGGTGTCAAAATTGGAATTCACGTATCATAATTCACCTTTTTAAAGTACAATGGAACCTTGCTTCTTGAACGTCTCCCAGGCCACAAACAAAAGAGAGGATGCTAGTCAATTTATCTCAGGATATGTGGAAAAGCGGAAAATGCTGCATACTGACTTCCTGAAAGACACCCCTGGAACTAGTGCTGAAAGTGGTTTAAGGCTATTAAGGGGTAGTTCGATAAATTTAAGAAAAGAACTGTTTGTTTATTAAACAGTACATTAGACATGTATTGCATATAAGAAAGGTTAAAATGGAATCATTTGGGGTTCTGGAATGAATTAAATTTGCATTGTTTCCAATGGAGGAAAAATGACTTGGTTTCGAACAGATCGCTTCTCAAACAGCCTTCTGGACAAATTAAGTTCAAAAACAGGTTCTACTGTACATTAGTCAGTTGTGCAACAATTGCCATTATCTAATTTTAGAATATTTTCATCACCCCCAAAATAAATTTGCAGTCATTCCACATCCTCCACCCCCAGCCTCTTGCAACCACTAATCTATTTTCTGCCTGAGTTTACCTCTTTTGGACATTTTATATAAATGGGGTCATATAATATGTGGCCTTTTGTGAGTGGCATTTTTCACTTAGCATAATGTTTCTAGGTTCATCTTTGCTGTAACATGTATTAGCACTTCATTATTGTGGCTGAGTGTTATTCAGTTGTATGAATATACCACATTTTTGCCAATTCATCAGTTAATTGATATTTTGTTTGTTTTCACATTTTGGCTAATAAGAATAGTACTGTTATGAATGTTCATGTACAACTTAGTATGAATACATGTTTTAATTTTTCTTATCTATCTATCTATCTATCTATCTATCTATCTATCTACCTATCTATCTATCTATCTATCTATCTATCAGCCTAAGCAACCATCACAACTGAACGGATGACCGAACAGGCTGTGTGGGGCAAGTAGGCTGGCAGGGGGGTTAGTGAGAGACGACCAAACAACTGAGCAGCAGGCTATGTTGACCAGGCTGACAGGGGGCAGTTGGAGCCAATAAGGAGGGAATATGCTAATTGACTGCCATGCCCTCAAAGATGACGGCACCCACAGACAATAAGGAGGGAATATGCTAATTGACTGTCACATCCTCATAGATGGCGACACCCACAGCCACAGGATGGCTGGCAGGGGAGGGCAGTTGTGGGCGATCAGGCCAGCAGGGAAGGTCAGTTAGGGTCAACCAGGCCAGCAGGGTAGGGCAGTTGGGAGCAACCAGGCCAGCAGGGGAGATCAGTTAGGGGCAACCAAGCCAGCAGAGTAGGGCAGTTGGGGGCGACCGGGCTGGCAGGGGAGTGGTTAGGGGGTGATCAGGCTGGCAGGCAGAAGTGGTTAGGGGCAATCAGGCAGGAAGGCAGGCAAGCAGTTGGGAGCCAGCAGTCCTGGATTGTGAGAGGGATGTCCCAGACTGGAGAGGGTACAGGCTGGGCTGAGGGACAAACACCCTCCCCGCCCCCCAGTGCACAGATTTCGTGCACTGGGCCTCTAGTATACCTATCAGTAGAACTGCTATACTGCCTTTCATAGTGGCTCCTGTACCATTTTACATTGCCATCAGCAGTACAGGAAATAAGTGGTCTTATATAACTAGCTTTTTTCACTTAGCATGTTTTTCAGGGTCATGGTACGTATTAGTACTCTTATACCTTTTTATAACTAAATATTTGTGTGAATACACCATGTTTTGTTCTTAAGCTTTCTACCCAAAAAACATTCAGTGAGGATTGTTTGTATTAAAGAACAATTGAAAATTACTTAATTTTTTAGTGAAGAGTAGTGGTTAAATTAGGTGCTTCATTATGTACCACCCATTAGTAATTTGTTATGGAATGTTTCCAGGGAAAAGATTGTTGGAGTGTTAAAGTAGGGTACAAAGTAGTATGTACACAGTCGTTATTCAGTGTAGGTAGTAATGGGGGATGGTGAGTATCAAATTTTAAAAACATTTTTAAGTTTTTCCATACTTTTCACAAGCATTTATTTTATAATCAGAGTTAAAAATAATTTTTTAAATGACCATAGCCATAGTTTTGTATATTACTGACATAAATTTATTATGCCAAAAAGAGCAAGGTAATTCATTGTTAGGAATAGTACTATTTTATGTTGATCTAATAATCTATAATAACAAAGACATAACATGCAAATCGACTGAACAACCAAACAGCAGAATGACCATCCGGACGACCGCTATCATATGCACTGGCGTCAGGCCAGCCAAGGCAGGTACGATGTGATTGGTTGGCGGGGGGGCCCGCCGTTGCCCCACAATCGCCTTGCAGAGGGAGGCCCAGGCTATCCTCTGCAGGGCGATGGATGGGGAGGGCTCCACAATTGATGCCCCAAAGAGGGAGGCCCCGGATACCCGGCTGGCAGCGCTGCAGCGGGTGGATGGGGCCTTCCTCTGCACGGGGATCTATTTGTGGGCCCCATGATCAATCGCCCCACAGAGGGAGGCCCAGGCCAACCAAGAGATCATACCCCATGCCTATCGCTGGCAGAGGGAGGCGACTGGTGGTGGGGAAGAGGGGCAGTGCTGCACAGATGGCAAGCAGTGGCAGCAGTGGGGGCAGGGCCAGATGCCGGCAGCGGGGGAAGGAAAGCCCCTATAGGCCCTGATTGCTGGCCAGGCCTAGGGACCCTACCCGAGGGGCCCGGATTGTGAGAGGGCGTGGGCTGGGCTGAGGGAGCTTCCAGCTTGTGCTTTCCAGTTCTCATAGGAGGCCTTTTTACTGGCAGAACCTGCTTTACATTCCAAATGTTAACTATAAGGAAAAATCGGGGAAATGTAGTTTCTTAAAAAATTTTTGTTTTGTTTTAGCTTTCCTGCCCCTTAAGTACAGGAAGGCATGTATAGGGAGTGGTGGGAAAGAATGAATGCCAAATGCCTCTTGACTAATCTAACATCTCTAACATTCACCAGAAGCCTTCTGTTTATTAGCTTTATGTGCAGTATATTTTGAAGGTGGTAAGATTAAAACCCAAGTTAGTTTTGATTTGTTCAGAAATTTTTATTTTCTTTTAACGTGAGCAATAACTTTTCTGTCATTATCACAAAGCAGCATGCCAATTCTAATATTTTCCACGGTTTTACAATTCTGTTATATTCTATTACTCTGATGTTATTTTCATAAAGCAGCATGTCGGTTCTAATAGTTTCAATTGGAACTAAACTCAAACTAATGTTTGTAGAAATTTCTTTAACAGAGTGTTTCGCTTTGGGTTGAATAGGTGAAATATTGCCAAAGGATGTACTTGTTTCTCAAACCTCTCTCATCTCAAACAATTTGCTTCTCAACCTTACATCCTTTTCATGCTGCTGCTTCATGTCACACATCTCTCAAATGACAAACAAAGGAGAGGATGCATGAATATGAGTCAGTTCACCACTGTTCAAATCTCAGGATATTGTGCTGTGAATATTTTTGTGGGGTTGTTTTTTGTTTTTGTTTTTTTGCTTTTGTTGCTGCTTATAATTATTGTTAAATTTTCACTTCATTATATTTCCTTTACTTTTTGTTAAATTTTCATTTACATTTCATGTCCTTTTTAATTTTAAAGTGTTTATAGATTAGATAGTATAGTAGATATGTACTATATATAAAAATATTAAAACAGGAAATCATCAATTAACATTTCTAATGGAAAAAATGATTTGGTTTTCCAACAGCCTTCCAGAGCGAATTTAGTTTGAGAAAAGAGGTTTCACTGTAATTGTAAAATCATCTTACTGTTTCCCCTAATTGCTGGGTTTTTATAGAATTGAATTAATTAATAATTAAATTATTCTTATTTAATTCAAATATGCTACCTCAGTTTGTTATTTTGTCAACATAGGAGAAACTGAAGTAATCTTTAAAAAGAATGTATGAGCTAGTAATTATAGCTTTCTCCTTACAATGTAGAATGAAAAGATGTATGCTTTTTTGATATTAAGTTTTCTAAAAATTTTATTTCCTCATAAAATTTTGAGACTACTACAAGTTAGTATGCTTTTCTATCAGAAAATATTTACACCTCCCATATTTCATGTCAGACTGTTGCGTAGCTTCAGTATGGTAAGCATCTTATTAAAAAGCCTTATGCTGCCCTGGCTGGGTGGCTCAGCTGGTTGGAGTGTCCTCCCCTACACCAAAAGATTGCAGGTTCAATTCCCAGTCAGGACGCATACCGAGGTTATGGGTTTGATCCCCATTCAGGTTGTGTATGGGAGTCAGCCAAACAATATTTCTCTTTCTTTCCCTTCCCCTCCTCTCTCTAAAAATCAATGAAAACATATTCTCAAGTGAGTATTAAAAAAACAAAAAACAGCCTTATGCTAAAAAGCTTCCAAATACTATAACTTGGATTCTTCACTAGAAAGTTTTTGAGAGTAGGTTGGGGATCTCTAGGTTCAGTTGGCAACTGTTGTTTGCAAGACAGAGTGTTAGGTTGACCTGGAAATTTAACTCTGCTTTAGAGATACCTGTTGACTACTTGGAGCAAGGAATTAGGTGTTGATACAAGCATTTTTTTTTTTCGCACTGAAATTGAAGGGTTGGTCTCTATTTTTTACTCCAGCTACTCCAAATTGATTCTTTTTAAAGAGTTGATGATACTTCGTTGCTATTCTAATTAGTTCTAGAGCACTGCTATTTTGTGTCAGCAAATTAATGTAATCTTTAAACATTTTTGTGCATCTAAAATATTTTTGAGGAACTTTGTACTTCCTTAGGTATTTTAGAACTGACACCTAAAATTTTTCATTTTAAAAATTTTTCATTTTTCAGTTGCATAAAATGTAATTTCTGGAGTATTATATGTTGTGTATACATTTTTTAAAAGATATATATTTCTTTATTGATTTCAGAGCGGAAGGGAGAAGGAGAGAGAGAGATAGAAACATCAATGATGAGAGAGAATTATTGATTGGTTGCCTCCTGCACACCCCCTACTGGGGATTGAGCCCGTAACACAGGCATGTGCCCTTGGCCAGAATCAAACCTGGGACCCTTCAGTCCGTAGGCTGATGCTCTATCCACTGAGCCAAGCCGGCTAGGGCTGTTGTGTATACTTTTAAAGAATATATTGCCCAAATTCTTGACCCTGTGTGTTCTGCTTATTCACCTTAATGGAAAATATTGCTGTAAAACATTTTAGTCCTCATTTGTCCCACTAGCCTAATTGGGTATGTTTTCTTGTCAGAAATGGTCTGACTTTTTAAATTCCAATAAACATGGCAACACCTGTACTGCACAACCCACTGCACAATTTCACTTACAAATTTTAAATCTGAGATAGATCAATTGATTGATTATGCAAGGAGTCTTGCCAGAAATTTATTATTTCTTGCTTTGCTCCCAGGAGAGTTCCTCATCTCTCCTAGTTATCAATTTGGTGCCGTGGTGTTGTGGTGTGTTTTTTTAATCCTCATTTGAGGATATTTTTTCCATGATTTTTTTTTTTAACCAGAAATAATACCACACTGTATCACTCTTGTGTTGAATGAAAATGCATAGCTGGTAGAAGAAATTGCATGTTAATGATATTGTCAGTTCAAGAGGGCCACTACATACAAGGGTTCAGAGACTCAATTAAGTACCCACTATTTGGGTTAATATTCCAAAGACCATGAAACATTATCTTTTTCATATAGGCTGGAATAAATTAGCCACTACTGGGTATATCACAGACTATATCAAAATCTGAATCAAACTAAAATGGAGCAATCTTGCCTGGCCGAAGTGGCTCAGTGATTGAGCATCGACATATGAGCCAGGAGGTCACAGTTCGATTCCTGGTCAGGGCTCCTCCCTGAAATTAATAAAAATATATTTTAAAAATAATAAAATGCAACAGTCTTATTTGATACAATATAGAACATTAATACAAGACAAAGAAGACAGGTTACTGGTCAGTTTGGGAACTGTGACTTATTTTGCCTCGAAAGGAAGATATGTTGTATCTTTTAGTCATCACATGTTTTCTTTTGTAGGATTAAATAAAAACATTCCATTCGATGAGTACTGAGCATTAGCTATGTGTCAGGCACTTACGTACTAGGAGTTCAGCAAGTTAAAGAGATAAAAATCTGTGTTTTTTTTTTACTGGATTATTGGGAACCAATAAAAAGGAGGGAGTCAAGGCTGTTCCGATAATATGCGTTTAGTAGAAACTAACCTAAATTGTTTGATTTGAGGAGTGATCTTTCCTAATCAGCTGTCACTGTGTTTGACAATCATGTTATTAGGGACTCTCTACTTTGAGTTAAGGCATTGTCTTTCTAGGGATTACCTGTTAAAATATAGATATCCCTAAAGAGAACTAAATTTTTAATCTATTGTTGGTGGTGATGCTGGTATTTTTAGGTCACTAGGTTTTATTCTGGAATATAGATTAGAGCAGTGATGATGAACCTTTTGAGCTTGGCGTGTCAGCATTTTGAAAAACCCTAACTTAACTCTGGTGCCGTGTCACATATAGAAATTTTTTGATATTTGCAACCATAGTAAAACAAAGATGTATATTTTTGATATTTATTTTATATATTTAAATGCCATTTAACAAAGAAAAATCAACCAAACACATGAGTTTGCGTGTCACCTCTGACACACGTGTCATAGGTTCGCCATCACTGGATTAGTGGCACAGATAGGAATTTGAGAAAGAATATGTTTGGGAAACCTGACATTGCTGAGGAGTATGGGACCACAGAGGACTTGAAATTGAAGCATCCAGGTCACAAAGCACTTAGATAAGGAGATAAGGAGAGTTGTGTGTGTGTGTGTGTGTGTGTGTGTGTGTGTGTGTGTGTGTAAAATGGGGATGGTGAGTTGGGAGAGCAAAGAGGTAAGTCACTAAAATGGGAATAAGAGACCATTTAAGAGGATGAAGAGCTAACTAAAGGGAAAATCTTAAAAGTATTTCAGTTATAAATTAGGGTGACCATATAATTTATCATCTAAACTGGGACATATTGACATAGAAAGGGAAATGGCTGTGATTAGTAATTACATTGTGAAAACCTGCATAAACTGGGACTATCACAAGCAAATAAGGACCAATGGTCACTCTAGTTATAATGTACTTGTTTCACTAGTAGTGTAATAATATAGTATTAGTTTTTAGTTACCATGTGCCAAGCATTGTACTAAGTAAACACTTCATACATCTTGTTACATTCTCACAATAATCCTGTGAGATAAGTAGCATTGTCTTCATTTATCTTGTTGAAAGAATCCAAATCTTAGGAAGGTAAAATGTCTTGCCTGCAATTCTCCATGGCACTCAGAATCAGAAAGAATGAAATAGCCTAAAATTGACTATAAACAAAATCCAACTATTAAACACTACATTGTACTGCGGTTGCTGTGGGTGTGTGTATGTATTTAAAAATGTTCTCTGAATATTATTAAGAAAATTATTATAATGTTGCATCATATGTTAAACCCAATTCCCCTTTAGATAGCCATACTACTTTTATTTGTTTTGTTAATCCTCACCTGAGGATATTTTCCCCCATTAATTTTTAGAGAGAGTGGACGGTGGGTAGGGAAAAGAAACATTGATGTGAGATGGGCACATAGATTGATTGACCCTCCTGCATATGCCCCCACTGGGGCAGGGACCAAACCTGCAATACATGTATGTGCCCTTGACCAGGCCAGTAATGGAACCTAAGACTCCTTGGTGAGCGGGCTGATGCTCCAAACACTGAACCACACCATCCAAGGTGCCATAGCCATACTTCTACAGGCTTGTTTTGTGCCAGACCATATTGTAGGCCTTTTACATGTATTAACCTATTTTAAACCTTACGATAGCCTTATGAATTATTTCCATTTTACAGTTTAGGAAAGTGAGGCATGGTGAGTAATGACTACAGTCAACACATCTAGTAAGTGGCAGAACCAGAATTTAAACTTTGACAGCTTGGCTCTTGAGCCTCTTTTCCTAATTGCTATCATGTACTGCCTCTAGCCAATTTTCTTTGTGTGGACATGTTTTCATTGCTCTTATTAGTGAGTTTGTTTGGGTTTCTAGTACCAGTCCAAAGTTTTTGTGCCTGACTTTTGAAACATCTGAATTTGGAGTGAGGTTTATTGATCAAGAAGGCAACAGCCTTGACAGGAGTGATGTGAAGCATCCCCACCATTTTGTCTTCATTTTTCTTTTAATGAAATACTAATATTCCTCATAATATGGAACCTTGAAATTTCAAGCTACCATTATTTAAATAGTTGGGATTATCAATCCAGCTTGGACAGACTAGATTTTAGGCCTGTTTGTTGATTGTGTTAAGTGGTTATATGTTTATTTGGAGGCTTGTAAATGAAATATATTTTCGAGAGATTAAAAACTGGCCTGAGGTCACACAGCTAATTGTGTGTAGAAATAGAGCTCAAACCTAGGGTCCTCTGACACCAAAGCCAATGTGCTTATCCTTGTTCTAGGTCAGTGGTTCTCAACCTTCCCAATGCCACGGCCCTTTAATACAGTTCCTCATGTTGTGGTGACCCGCAATTTCATTGTTACAAATTGAACATAATGAAAGCATAGTGATGAATCACAAAAACAATATGTAATTATATATGTGTTTTCCGATGGTCTTAGGCGACCCCTGTGAAAGGGTGGTTCGACCCCCAAAGGGGTCGCGACCCACAGGTTGAGAACCACTGTTCTAGGTTGTATCCTCAAGGCAAAATACATGCTTGGCTTTGATAGTAATAAATATCGCCTATGAGGTATTATAAATAAGTATCAGTATTTGCAAGTTCAACAGGGCCAGATAGATAACTGAGCTGGATATGTGAGAGAGATGACACCTGTGGAGCTCTGCAAAACCATGTCCTGTCTGAAGGATTAGCTGTTAATCATCAACAGATTGTTACCATGTGCAAATGTGGGCCTCATATTGTCCGAGCTGCTGTTTTTTTTATTTTCAAGAGACTTAAGAAATCATGATTTTTATGTTGTCTTTTGATACACAAATGTAGGCAGCTATCTTTTTTCACACTGTGTAGGCCAGCCTTGTGGGTCCACTAAACAAACGTGTGTTGGGTTCTGTCCAGTGGGGAACCTTTGGTAAGAGCAGCATCTGGCCCTGGTTGATGTGGCTCAGTTGGTCGAGCATTGTCCAGTGCACCAAAAAGTTGCTGGTGCAATTTCAGGTCAAAACACATGTCCAGTTTGCTGGCTTGATCCCCAGTTGGGGTGAGTGTGGGAGGCAACCAATCACTGTTTTTCTCTCACATCAATTTTTTAAAAAGCACCTGGTATACTCTGGATATTATGATCAGTTTATATGATGGGAAAGGGTGGTAACTGTAATAAGTACATTACAACCTTTGAAATAAAGGTTGCTTAGTTTGAACATGTTGCTTAGTGAATCTGGTGTTTAACTTCAATTTTCATATGAATCAGTTATTCATAGGTAGGGGAGGGGAGAATTGCTCTCTGCAACATTTTTTTAAAAATATATATTTTTATTGATTTCAGAGAGGAAGGGAGAGGAGGAGAGAGATAGAAACATCAGTGATGAGAAGAGACCCACCAATTGGCTGCCTTCTGCACCCGGCATGAGCCCTGACCAGCATGAGCCCTGACCGGCTATCTTACCAGGACCTCCTGGTTCATAGGTCCACACTCAACCACTGAGCGACGCTGACTGGACATCCCTGCAACATTTTGCCTCCTAATTGTTCGCTTTCATTTGCAGATAAGGTCCTGTTGTGAGTGTGTGCATATTTGGGTGAAACCTCAATCCAAGTGAGAAGAAACCTTCAAGGAGCAACTACTGACAGTGAGTCTGCAGTCATCTCTATACATAATATGGAATGTTTTTGACCCAGAGAGAGCTAAGTGGCTGACTGTTGACAAGGAGTGGTGAGTCTGAATATCCCTGCTGATGATAACTTAAATCCTCTCCTTAAAAAGAGAATTCCTCATCCTATATTCTTACCATTTACTGACTGTTAAATAGTAAGTTAACTTTTGTATGAGAATGACAACAGTCCAGTTTAAGAGAATTCTTTGCTTCTAACAGCGTGTTTATGATCACAGTTTCACTTTCTTATTCAATTAGGTTCATCTCTTCCTTTGCCTCTGTGTTTTTCTTTTTTATGTCTTCCACCAGTCCAAATGATGCCATCTTCCAAAGCCTGTCCTCCTTGAAATAATATGTTGGGTATTGGTCCCATTTAAGGCTTCTCTGTTTAGTGAAATGGGTTAAATAGGCCAAGCCCCTGCCATATATATATTTATTTAATCCTCACTCTAGGATATTTTTTTTCCATTGATCTTTAGAGAGAGTGGGAGGGAGGGAGGCGGGAGCGAGAGAGAGAGAGAGAGAAACATGAACATGAGGGAGACACATGGATTGGTTGCCTCCTGCACCAGCCCTGACTGGGGCTAGGGATGGAACCTTCAACCAAGCCACGTGCCCTTGACCAGGAATCGAACCCGTGCCTCCACAGTCCACGGACCAATGCTCTAACCCAGCAGTTCTCAACCTGTGAGTTGCGACCCCTTTGGCAGTTGAACGACTCTTTCACAGGGGTCGCCTAAGACCACCCTGTGTATCAGATATTTACATTACGATTCATAGCAGTAGCAACATTACAGTTATGAAGTAGCAACGAAAATAATTTTATGGTTGGGTCACAACATGAGGAACTGTATTTAAAGGGCCAGAAGGTTGAGAACCACTGCTCTAACCAATGTACCAAACCAGCGAGGGCACCCCTGCTGTCTTTTTACTGCATGGTTTGCAGATGACTTATAGCACTACATTTTCCCTTTACCTTGCTTGATCAATCTGAGGGTTGAAACAAGAATGTTTCCCATAAATATTCTTTTGCATCCTCTTTAAAAAAATTGGTGTCAATCAATCCACCAACAGTTCTATCTTAGAAACTTCTGCTTTATTTATTGGAACTACTTTTAATTCCTCATTTCTCAACTCTGAATTTCCTCAATTCTTAACTCATGTGGCATTACACTGGATATAGTAGCTGCATCATTGAAGGCACACAAAAGACCATGCAGCAGGTCACCAACTTGGTAAATAGCAGATGACTAAAAAAAACCCCGAATTATCTTTAAAGATGCAGAATGGCTGAGCCCACAAAAAAACAAAAAACAGTCCCACGTAATGGTCCCCAGGTCCCCAACAACTATCCCTGTCACCTGCTAACTCACCAACAGGTCTATCATACCATGCACATCTTGTATTGGTCACGGAGGAAGAATCCTAGAGTGATGACCAGACTCTGTCCTTAGACTTTTGAGAACCAATAGTTAAAGAAGTTACCACAGAAGAAATGACTCTACGTGTTGCATGAACAATGAGGAAAAGAAATAATGAACCACCTGACAGCCCATCAAGTGATGGGGAACATGCCATCCACAACAAATCTATCTCGATAGTAGAGCAATTGGGGAGGAAGATGAATGATCTACATACAAATATGGACAATCAGTTGAAGCTTCTTAATGCCAAGATGACACTATTGGGGACCAAGGTTGACAAAATCCAGAGAGATGTTACTTGTATGTACTTATGATCAATGCATATATACAAGGAACCCCACCGAAGTGTGCCTTCTACCCAAGTGTGGTAACAGATGAAACTAGGCCTTCTCCTTTTGTAGCTGCCTCTGTTGTATTACCTCAGAATACAGAGGAAGATTTCTACAAAATCTAGAAAGAATGGTTCACATAACAGATGCACTAGGCCAGCAACTGTGTTCTGCAGCAAAATACTCTATGAACAAACTCTTTATGCGTGGAGGACTTACCCTTATTACTGCCATTGCGCACTCTAGACAACATCAGCAACAGAAAATGAAGTGATGGTCATGATAGTTACCAGCATCCATTCTGGTCTTGGTTATGGTGGGTCTCATTGCCTTTGAAAGTGATTGTTTTAGGAATGGGCATGAGACCAAATTTTGGCCAATCTAAAATAAAAGGGAAGTCTGCAAGAGACTTCTGGGAAGGATTTTTTTTTTTTTTTTTTTTTTTTTTTTTTTTACTTTTGAGAAGGAAGTGAGAGAAAGAGATGGTCCCTCTTCTCCCTACAGCTTGTTTTATCTGGTTGTAACATCTGTAACTGCTGTATTCATCTTGGCTACTAGCCTGAAGGTGATGATACCCTTCTGTAAAGGAGGACAGAGTCAAGACAATTGCATAGACTAGAACTGAAACCTATTTAATAGAACCTCCCTAATTGTGGGTTCCTTGTTATGTGAGACAACAAATTTCCTTATTGTTTAAGTAATTTTGCCCTTCGATGCTCTGTTACTTGCTGTGGAAATCCTGATTTATTTGATTTCTCCCTGTTTTGATTACCTACTGTCTTTTTGTGCCTCATGCATTTCTACTTGATTATGTCCTGTACTTTCTGGTAGTTTATGCTTGTGTGTATTGCCTTTGTAGCACATTATACACTTTGTGAAGTCAAGGGCTATGTTTGTATCCTTACTGTGTCTGACACTAGTATGTTCTTCTTAATAAAGCCACCAGTGCATATTTACTGAATTGAATTATTTGAATAGTATTTGAAAAACCAATCCACAGAATTGAAGTATTATAGAGATTTCCTCCTAAATCACAGTCTTCTCTTTAACCACATTGCTTCCTTCTAGGATTATGAGTGAAGTTTGGCTTTTGATTTAAGATGACTGGTGTGTAACACATTTTCAAGTGATTACTCTAAAAATGTTGCTTGAATTTAGTCTTTTGTGTTTGTTCAATTTTACCATGAAAATCAGCTTCTGTCCTATATATTTGAGTATTGGCTTTCAGTCTAATAAATTTTTGCATTCTTTTCTGTTGTAAAAACAATAATTTGCCTTCTATTTTCTGTACTAATTATAGGAATGAAGGACATGGCTTGTAAGAAGTATGATCAGGATTAATTTGTTTGTTTGGCTTTGGAATGTGCATTTGCAAAAAAAACTCCCTAAAGTGTGCATCTCTGCTTTGTTCTTAGGACCTAATTGGGAGTGTGTGTGTGTGTAGGCAGGATGAGAGGAAGTGGGAGACTTGGGGACAGGGCAATTTGGTGGTGATCTAGTATATGGTGAGAGAAGTCTTGAGGTACAGGATGGATTATTTAGTTGCTTGTATTTCAAAGCTCTTTGAAACAAAACATACATTTATTTATTTATTTTGCCTAACTCAAGACATCTATATTCTCTTCTGTTTTCTTTAAATTCTGTTACTGTAATCTTGGAAAAGTGGTATAAGAGCCTTTTTCTTCCTGAAAAATCTATGGTGGTGTTGCTTTCAGTTCTGTTAAGAATTATAAAACTGCACTGTAAGCTGGTAGCACTTTCTGAATCCTTCAAAAAGTGATTCACATTCAGGGAAGGATTTACTTTTTTTTTTTTTTTTTTTTTTTTTTTGTCTTGATGGGTTATGCTTAAAATCTGGGGGAATTACTTTAAGAAGATGGAGAAAGTTGTATGATGTGCTTGATCCATCAATTTTAATTTGGTAATGCCTTTATTTAGTAATATCAAAGGTTTAAATCACTAAGATCAGCTTTAATGTGTTTTCTTTAATGAATGTTATGAAGAGATTATACGAATGGAACATGTGTCTTAACCTAAGGCCATCATGGCAAGCATGTGATCTAAGACAGATCAATCAGAATGAGACCTTGGGGCTTTTGCTAGAAATGCTGGGATAAAGGCACATATTTTCTTACTCTGAATTTCAGCCTGAAAATGTACAGTTACTAAATTCCTGGAAGCTATCTTTTGACTATAAAAGAAAAGTCGATTGAATAAGAAGCCAACACAGGAGGAGTAGTGCAGAGGAAATTGGGCTTCTAGATCGAATCTTCCCCCAATTCCTTATTTAATCCAGCTGGCTTTGGATTTTATCTCACGTGTATATGAAAATATCCTAACAGATACGTCCCTATTACCAACCATTCAACGCTCTAACCACTGAGCACACCAGCCAGGACAATGAGATTGTTTTTTAGTTTCTCTTTCTGAGCGTTCATTATTTGTGTATAAAGGGCCATCAATTTCTGGATGCTATATCCTGCTACATTTGTTAAATCTAGCAGTTTTTTAGTGGTGCCTTGAGGGTTTTCTATGTATAGTATATCATCTGCGAATAATGACAGTTTTACTTTCTCCTTTGCAATTCGTATGCCTTTTGTTTTTTCTTGTCTGATTGCTATGCTAGGACTTCTAGTACTATCTATCTATATAAAAGGCTAACATGCTAAGTATCCTTCCCACCTTCCGACTGGTTGCTATGACATGCACTGACCATCAGGGTGCAGACACTCAATGCAGGAGCTGCCGTGATACACACAAAGAAAGGGCACCGCGGACCTGGTGCTGACAAAGCAACACTCGGCTTCCCCCAAGTGGGACACAGGTCTGCCACCACCCTGGAGCAACAGCCCACCAAATCGCAGCTGAAACTGCCGACACCCCGTGGCGCAAACTGCACCCACAGCCCCGCCCAGAAAGGGTGGCTGTGGGTGCCAGGTAATGATGTCACGTAGCATTGCCTAGCTTCCTTTCCCTAGTGACAGGCCATCTATATATATAGAAGGCTAATATGCTAAGTGTCCCTCCAGGTAATGACGTCACATAGCAATGCCTGGCTTCCTCTCCTTAGCAACTAGCCTCCTTGCAATTTCTGCAGCCCAGGAACACGGCTTGCTTTATAGCCAGGTGCAAACACTTTACACTAACCAAATGCCTGTGAAGCGTTTTCCCATGCTTCATCTCATTTGATTCTCACAGAAGCCCTGAAGTAGGTAGATAGGAGACTTGGTGGAATCCTATTTTATTTTCGTCAGCTGGAAAACGGAGATTTAGAAAGCTTAGAAACTTGACCCAACTGAAAAGAAGTAAGTGGTGGACCTTGAAAATGACTTGAGGCTTTCTCACTGTGCAGAGTATAGTCCAGCCGTGGGCAAACTATGCCAACAATTACCTGAAAGAGAAGTTGGAGTGCTTCATTGGGCTGGAAAAAGTTTAGCTAAATCAGAAAGCAGGTCTAATTAAGCAAGTTTATTCTATATCTACAAAAGGCTAACTTGACTCATGCATGTGAGATATATATAAAGCTCTCGCTGGCGCCAATCGCATGTTTGGGTTTTGATCTGTTATTATCGATCGTGAATTTGGTTGATACTTCTATTTAAAGAAAGAGTGAATAACAACATTAAAATATTTCTTCTAATTAATGTCTTTTCAGTATGCACAAATTCGTGCCCTGGGCCACTAGTTTTAAATAAGAGTGGTGAAAGCAGACATTACTGTCTTGTTCTTGATCTTAAGGTTAACACTTTCAGTTTTTCCCCATTGAGTGTAGTGTTGGCTAAGGGATTGTCATATATAGCCTTTATTATGTTGAGGTATTATGTTAAGTGAAATAAGCCAGTTAAAGATAAATATCACGTGATGTCACTTATATGTGGAGTCTAATGAAAAAAATAAACTGATGAACAAAATAGGTCCAGAGGCATGGATGCATGGAACAGATTCATGGTGGGAAAAGAATAATCAACATATATGCATATATCCATAAACCATGGATACAGTGAGGGGAAGGCCTGGGGTGCGGTGAGGGCTGGGTAAAGGGGGACAAAAGAGGGGAGAAGTGGGGGACATCTGTAATACTGTCAACAATAAGAAAATATTAACATATACCTTCTTTGGAAAATATTAAAAATAATTATATAAATGCCCTTACAGTGTTGATAAACTTTTTTAGAAGATAAAGGTAACAGTAAGTTTTGCCCTTTGGTGCTTGAATTTTTGTTTCACCTTAGTTTACAGAGACATTGAGCTTTAAGAGAGCCTATGAGTTTAATTTACCTGTAGTATGTTTTACTAAAGAGTTTAGTGATTCTTCTAAACTCATTCTGCAAACTCATTCTGACTAAAGGCAGCATATTGCTTCTATGTGTTCCTAAGAACACAGGTCAATATAAGATATCATGTACCAATTTGCAATTGATGACATTGATTTAATTTTGTCCCTCCTTATTTCCTCTGTAAAATTTCCACAGGGTTTCAATATGATATTTTCCAGACTTTTTAAAAAGCCAGAAACAGTTCTGTACATTTGTAGAGAACACACAAACTTTTTGGGTAAGAAAAATTAGCTCTTTTTTGTCCAAAGCTTACAATGTAAATTTTATCTTTTATATATATGTGTGTGTGTGTGTGTGTGTGTGTGTGTGTATTATTGATTTTTTACAGAGAGGAAGAGAGAGGGATAGAGAGTTAGAAACATTGATGAGAGAGAAACATCGACCAGCTGGCTCCTGCACACCTCCTACTGGGGATGTGCCTGCAACCAAGGTACATGCCCTTGACTGGAATCGAACCTGGGACCTTGCAGTCTGCAGGCCGACACTCTATCCACTGAGCCAAACCGGTTTGGCGTAAATTTTATCTTTTATCAGAAGTCTAATTACAGATTATTTATTTTATGAGAGTTCTAGTGGTTTTTATTTGTAAACATTTTTATTGTTTTTACTTGTAATAAAGCTCATAGTATGTATTTGTTGAAATCTTTCAGAAAGATTTTCCCCACATCCCACTCTATCCCCATCTATATATATAAAAACCTAAGCGACCGGCTGTTCGACCAGTACCTATGATGCATACTGACCGCCAGGGGGCAGATGCTCAGTGCACAGGCATGGAAACATGGAACAAACTGATGAATCTCAGAGGGAAGGTGGGAGGGAGGAGGGCGAGAAGAGCTTAACCAAAGATCTTATATGCATACTAGAGGCCCTCGGCCTGGCCTGTGGGGATCACGCCGACACCAGCAGTCTGACATCCCCCGAGGGGTCCCAGATTGTGAGAGAGCAGGGTGCAGGCCAGGCCAAGGGACCCCACTGGTGCATGAATCCATGCACCAGGCCTTAGTATAGCTATATTAGGCTTACTTTTTTCTACATTTGTTTTTTTCTCTTTTCACTGTACACCCTAAGAATAGGAACACCTATGTAGCTTTAGAGTCAACCATATGAAGACCTAAGCAACAGCTGACAAAACAATTTATATGTTTAACTGAGAACTCCAAAGCTTACATAAATTGTACAGTCTGGTTAATCTTTAGCAGTAGGCATGCATTTGGCACAGGTTTTGTCATTGTTTATCTTTAACTTACTAATGAAATATATAAGTAAAATGTAAGCTTTTTTGTTTGTGCTCATCATTTGTGCCTGGAACTTAAAAGACACTCTTTATATATGTAATTCTTAGAGCTAAAGGTTTTTTCTCTAGATATTAGTTTCTTTCGCAAGAAGATCTTTGAACCATTTTAAAATTAGAGCACGTTTTTGTATCAGTTGCTAGAGACTATCTATTGTTCGATGTTTGACTTGATAACCTAATAACATAAGTTATCTCTAAACTTCTGCCAGGTATGATATTAGACACTTTGGTGATACAATTTTTGTGGCTATGTTGGGGTGAAGAGCTTTTTAAATAATATTGACATAGTTCTGTTGTCAGCAAATTAATTTTGTAAAAGTTTCTCCCAGTCAAAAAAATCAGTGGTAGCTGAAAATACCTAATTTATTTGGAGCAAATATCAAGTTAACAAAAAGTTCTAAAGCAGTTGTCACAAAGCAGCTAGGAATCAAGTGTAAATCACAGTGATACTTTTCCTCTCTGGGGATGCATCTGAAACACAGTATCAAAGACTGCTATCCACTTTACCTGCCTCCACATCCAGATAAGTGACTGTAGTTTGTATTCAGTTGACTTTCACATCCCCTAGAGATTGATAGGGGATTCCAGTCCTGACCAAGAAGCACAAATTACACATACTTCTCATTCTTTAGGCCTTTTAATTACCTCTCCTCATCCTTTATGTTGCAAAACACACTTGGCAGCCAGTTCAGGCAGTAATTAGGTATTGAGCTAACATTCCCTTCTGAAAATTTAATCCTTTGATGTCCAAGGCCTTCTAGACTAAGAAGAGAAAACCTGACTAAAACAATATATGATATGAAGATATGAATTTTTTTATAATTAATAAATAGTAGCTAAACTAAGAATAATTTATTCAGCTATCCTCTGAAAATCATTATATTGCTAATTTTATTGTACGCATTAACATACAAATTATACATACATTTAAATTTGCTTTTGAGGAAAATACGCCATTGCTGTCAAAGGGATTAGTTGGCTTAAGTAAGTTTTATTTTTTTGACTATACCTTAATACTTCTCTTATTTCACTTTCCCTTTTACCTAAATTATAATAAACTAGAGGCCCAGTGCACAAAAATTTGTGCACTCGGCGGGAAGGGGGGGACCCTCAGCCCGGCCTGTGCCCTCTCACTGTCTGGGACCCCTCAGGAGATAACGACCTGCTGGCTTAGGCCTGCTCCCGGGTGGCAGAGGGCAGGCCCAATCCCTAGGTGCAGCCCCTGGTCGGGCTCAGAGTAGGGCCGATTGGGGAGTTGGGGCGCCGCCCCGGTCATGCAGAGAGCAGGGCGGATTGGGAGGTTGCAATGCCACCCTCAGTCACGCTCAGGGTAGGGCCGATTAGGGGGTTGGGGCACCGCCCCCTGTCACACTCAGGGAAGGGCAGATCAGGGGGTTGGGGTGCCGCTCTCTATCACCCATAGAGCAGGGCCAATCAGGGCGTTGGGGTGCCACCACTCTCATACTCAGGTTCAGGGCCCATCAGGAGGGTTGGAGCTCTGTACCCTGTAATGCACAGAGCAGGGCCCATCAGGGGGTTGGGGCGCTGCCCCCTGTCACGCACAGAGCAGGGCCGATCAGGGGGTTGGGGCGCCGCCCTCTATTACCC
>NW_006287375.1:1614334-1616732 GCF_000327345.1 Myotis davidii | reverse complement strand
CACCCGCAGGGCAGGGCCGATGGGGAGGTTATGGCTCTCCCCCGTCATAGGGCAGGGCCTGTGTGTGTGTGGCGGGGGGTGGGGGTTGGGGTGCCGCACACTGTCACACACACAGCCGCAGGGCATTCAGGAGCTTTGGGCACTGCCAGTGCCGGGAGGCCTCTCGGCTCCGCTGATCCCGGTGCTGGGAGGCACATTACCCTTTTATTATATAGCATAGAGGCCTGGTGCATGGGTGAGGCTGGCTGGTTTGCCCTGAAGGGTGTCCTGGATCAGGGTGGGGGTCCCCACTGGGGTGCCTGGCCAGTCTGGGTGAGGGGCTGAGGGCTGTTTTCAGGCTGGGACTGAAGCTCCCAACTGCTCCGTTTTTGTTTTTTTTAATTTTTTATTCTGGGCCAGCTTTAGCTCTGAGGCCTCGGCTGCTGAAAACAGGTTTCTGGCCTTTTTTTACCGTCTGTATTTGATACAATGTTGCGGTCCGGCTGGCTGAAGGTCTGCTGAGTAAAGCAGGTTTCTGGGGGTTTTTTAGCTTCTTTATTCGCAACATAGTTGCTGAGAGTTGCAGCTGAGAGGCCGGCAAGTCAGGCAGGGAACATTGGAGTTCTCCGTCACTGAAGCAAGCAAGCCTCCCTGTTCGCATCAGCTGCCTGGCTGCTGGCTGCCATCTTGGCTGCCAGTTAATTTTCATATCTCGGCCCTACTCTGTGAGTGACAGGGGGATTAGCCAATGGGAAGGGTAGCGGAGTGACACTAATTACCATGTTTCTCTTTTATTAGTGTAGAGATAGACATGTATTTTTGTATGTGTGCTACTCCATCTAAGAAAGGTAAGTTGACCTTAAAAATTTTTGTCCATTTGCTCAGGTAAGCATCAAGGAAGCTTGTCTCTGCTCAGTTCTCTGTGTGAAGCACAAAAATATGATAAGAATGATGATGATCATAGTAACAAAGTATTAACATTTCTTTAAACTTGTGTGCGAAACACTATTCTAAGCAATTTAAGTTTGCTCACTTAATCCTCACATAAACTTTTGAAGTAGATATAATTATAAACTCCATTTTATAGAACAGCAAAGTGAGACACACAGAGATTGAGTAATTTGCTCAAGGTCCTATAGCTTAGTGAGTGGAGGAAACAAGAATCCAAACTTAGGCTGACTAGTTCAGTCTATATTCTAAACCATAGCATCTTTGCAAGCTTGTACCTACATGCCATTGTGTAATATAAATGAGTACTATCCATGTGGTATGAGAATCTAAGACAAGGAATTAAATTAAAACTTATACTTGAATTTGTGAACTTTACCTTGCTATTATCTGAGTACTTGCAAATACAAACTGCTCTTAGTGGCAGTATAGCCAAATATATATTTTTAAAATCTGAAATACGTCAACTCAGTTGAGGTATTAAGCATGCTTAATTTGTGTGAAACAGAATCAAAAGTTTAGAATTTACTAGTACCCTTTAAAATAAAAGTTCTGTGGCAGTTATTAGTACTTCTTTAATTTTTAGAAATTTAGCTTGGGCAAGTGACAAGCTCTCTCACCAGTTATAAAATACTAGGGGCCCAGTGCATGAATTCTTGCACCTTGAAAGGAACTGTGGGCCGCGAAGCTGTGGTGGGTACAGGGGCAGTCCTCGGCCCATCCTCCGCGCCCCCACCAGGCCTCAGGAGCAGGGGGAGGTGGAGAAGCTCTGAGGGGTGATCGGGACTGGCAGCTGCTACTGGCACCCACTGGCGGTGCCGAGTGATCAGGGCGCTGGCAGCGGGTGTGAGCAAAGAATTTTTAGTAGCCACCAGAGGCTCACCCCGATGACAGTGACCGGTGCTCCACCTTGGTCTGGTGCCCCTGCTCACCTCCACCATCCTGCCACGGCTGACGCCCACCATGTTTCACACGCACCCCCTGGTGGTCAGCACATGTCATAGCATCCAGTTGTTTGGTTGTTCCGCTCTTCGGTCTATTTGCATATTAGGTTTTTTTATATATATAGATAATGCTACACTGTTAGTGTCACATTCTGCACATAAATAAGGGCTCAGACTGGCTAAAGGTATGCATCAATGTCCTGCTTTTCAAATCAAGGCTTTATTATTGTTTCTTTAGACATTGGCCTAAAAAACAATTTTATTAAATTGTGGGTAGGATGTTGGAATGTAAATTTTTTTTTTTTTTTTAATATATTTTTTATTGATTAAGATATTACATATGTGTCCTTGTCCCCACGTTACCCTCGAACTCCCCCGCCCCCACGTTGTCCGTGTCCATTGGTTAGGCCTATATGCCTGCATATAAGTCTTTTGGTTGATCTTTCCCCCTTACCGCCACCCTCCCTTACCCTCCCTCCAAAGCCCGACAGTCCAATCAATGCCTCTCCGTCTCTGGATCAGTCCTT
>NW_006287375.1:1609035-1612276 GCF_000327345.1 Myotis davidii | reverse complement strand
AATTTACAGTCAGCCAGGCTTCCTGTGGTTCTGGATGATGTCCGTATTGTTTTTCTGAGGTATTAATCAACTGTTGTGAGCGGCATTAATTTCCCGGTGTTTATCTCTGCCGCCATCTTAGTTTCTCCAGGGAATGTAAATTCTTTAAATTGTTAGTAACACAACTGTTCATATAGGTACAGATACCTGCAGCATTTGATTTAGATGCAGAAGGTAAGGAGGGAAGGAAGCTGATGGTGGCGAGTATTTTATTTTTGACACAAGGTACTACTACTACTCTCTTTCACTCATGCCTGTCAAGGAAGCTCTGTCAGTCATTAAGTAGCTTGATAACTCTCTTCAAGCTTTGCTCAAATCTTACGTCTAAAATCTTTGCGTTTGTGAAATACTCTCTGGTGCAGTAGACCAGTCTGAGTCCTTATTTATGTGTGGAATGTGCTGAGCTGTGTTAAAGCCAAGTTCAGATGTTGATGTTGCAAAGAAACACTGCTTTTGTTATCTTAAGATTTAAAAAAATATCAAGTTTTCAATATGGATATATTTTCAGCAACTTTCAGTCTAAAAAGTGAAAGTAATTATTAATATATTAGTGGCAGTGTTGAAATTCTTTGTGCTGAATTCAGTACTTCTCTAAAGGTGCTTATATATAAATGTTTTTAAGTATTTACACTTGTGAAAAACAATTCTATAAAGGAAGTTTGTTAGAAAAGCAAGAAGTTGGAAAATGTATTGGTTTGACAGTCTGAGGCATGTCTGAAACATCTTAAGGTTTATATATTTCCTTAATAAAAACCAGTGGAGTTACAAATATCCCCTTGGTGTTTGAATATACATTTCAACAGATCTATTTTCTAGGTGGAAATACCTCACTAAAGCTGTATATCCTTTCTGTTTCATCTACGAAAATAGAAGCACAAATTATTGTACTTTAAACAGTCATTCTTACATTAACCATTAAGAAAGAGAAAATACTGCGAATGTCATTTTCATAGTACATGGAGTAGGGTAAAACCTTGTTTTATTTAAAATTCTCAAAATGAGGGACAGCTTCATTCTAATTGGGAAGGAAATTTGAATTTGGGAAAAAGTGGGGTGATAAAGTATTATCTATGGGTTATAAATTCGGAAGCCATTTATGTTAAGTGTTAAACAGAAGAAATTTATTTTTTTAAAAGAAAATACACCTTCCAATGGTAAAATTAATTTTTGAAGGTGGTTTCTGGCAAAGATAATTAATATGTAAAAAGGAAATTGTCTAGCTTTATATGTAGTTACAGTGGAGAAAATATGATGATGCAATAAATCAAACAGTACATCAGATTAGCTCCATATCTGTGTAAAACATCAGATTTTAAATACAGTAGATTTGGACACTTCAGAGTAGCTCCATATCTGTCTGTGCTACAACGATGATGAGTATAAAGATTTTTCAGTTTCAAACAAAGGCATGTTTGTTCTCATAGAATTGGTTAAAGGAGATTTTATTTCACAATGAATTCTTAATGGCCAAGGTCTTTGATTCAGGTTGGAATTAAACTTGTCAAATAGCAACACTGAAATAATGTTTGTGATGTTGTGAATTTAGCCTTTTGCTCTTACATTCTTGCTAGGAAGGAAATATATGAAACATACTGTTTGTTTAAGCTTATAAACTTTCACAGTATTTTCCCAATTCAGTGGACAAAGCCAATTTCAAGACTACTTCCTAGTTTAGAGTTTAGGTAAGATGAGGAATGTTCATCCCTGCTTGAAAATAAATTTTAACTATGGCAAGAATATAAATTTTCTTCCTTCTGATTTTCCTCCTTGAACATATGCTTAAAACTTAACATGTCATTTTTGTGTGAACATAAATTTTATTTCACGAAATGCTCAGGGTTTGTGATCCTGTAATATATCTATCACTGATTTATAGTTGGAATGGCTTATAAATGAATGACAGCTCTTTCAAACATTTATAAATATGTGATTGATAGTTTACCACTTGGGGCAAAAATGTTTACTTTGAATAATGAAATTAATACATTTTGATCTTTTCATTTCAAGGATTTTTTTTTTTCTTCCTCTACCTCATACCCTATATTTTAAAAGTTAAGATCCAGTATTCTTGCAAACATTTTCTGCACTTGAACTCTGCTTCTCTCCCTTCACTCACGTCTCAAAACACTCTGATTTGATTTCTGCCCATACTACTTCACTAAAACTGCTATGGCCAGGCCACCAAGTGTCTGCAGCACATTTCTGAGTCTTTGCTGTCACTGAGGCAGTTAATACTGGTACCCACTGCCTTTTGTTTGTTTGGCTGGTTGGTTTTTTGCTAAGCCTTACCAGAGGATAATTTTTCCATTGCTTTTCAGAGAAAGTGGATTAAATATGGGTTTTGATAGTTTGAATGTGGAATTTAAAGAGACAGAAACAAACATTGATGTGAGACACACATCAACTGGTTACCTCCTGTACGTGCCCTGACCGGGGGTGGGGGAGCAAACCCGCAACCTTTTGGTGTGAGGGTCGTTGCTCTAACCCAGCTGTGGGCAAACAACGGCCCGTGGGCCGGATCCGACCCATTTGAAATGAATAAAACTAAAAAAAATAAAAAGACCGTACCCTTTTATGTAATGATGTTTACTTTGAATTTATATTAGTTCACACAAACACTCCATCCATGTTTTTGTTCCGGCCCTCCGGTCCAGTTTAAGAACCCATTGTGGCCCTCAAGTCAAAAAGTTTGCTCACCCCTGCTCTAACCACTTCGTAACACTGGTCAGGCCGCAGTTTCTTCTTAAACATGCCCCAGTGACACTACATTAGCTAGTTTTCATCCTCTTTCTTTCTGATAACACCCAATCCTCCTTTGTAAACTTCTCTTTCTCTAATCATCCTTTAAATGCTGCTATTCCTTAGAGCAGTGGTTCTCAACCTGTGGGTCGCGACCCCTTTGGGGGTTGAACGACCCTTTCACAGGGGTCGCCTAAGACCATCGGAAAACACATATATAATTACATATTGTTTTTGTGATTCATCACTATGTTTTAATTATGTTCAACTTGTAACAATGAAAATACATCCTGCATATCAGATATTTACATTACAATTCATAACAGTAGCAAAATTACAGTTATGAAGTAGCAACGAAAATAACTTTTTTTTACGGGGTCATCACAACATGAGGAACTGGATTAAATGGTCGCGGCATTAGGAAGGTTGAGAACCACTGCTCTATGGCATCCTCTTCGCTTTT
>NW_006287375.1:1602018-1607460 GCF_000327345.1 Myotis davidii | reverse complement strand
CCACTTCCTTTTTTTTTTGGAGTTTGGAAGTGCCCTGATAAGGCTCAGCTGTGAAGGATGCAAGCGCTGTGGGGCCTTGGGCCTTCTCTTAGAATTTCTGGGTCTGTCTGACCCGGCGGCAGTTAGGTAATTACAGGTTGCAAATGGCCGGGGCATTCATATGCAAAAGCCTCTGCTGCAGCCTGGGTGGGGCGGGGTCTCAAGGAATCAAAGGGCGGAGCAAGCAGCTATGGCAGAGCCTCAGCCCTGCCCTGAGGATTCTCGAGTCTCAGTGTCCCGTAACGGCTGCAAGCACCTCTAAGGGAAAGCCGCCCTCAAGATCGCCCGCTGCCAGACAGTCCAGTTTCTCCCCGTATGAGTCCTGGGTCCCCCAGAGACTTCCCGGAACCGGAGATCAGAGCCGTCGGGAGCTTGTGACTCCCTCCGGATTCAAAAAGACAGCCGCGTCCTCAGGTGCCAGACCCTTTCCGTGCGCGCGAGCCCCCTACCTCTGCACTTTACTTCTGCAGCTCCTCTGGCTCTCGGTGTGCTTTTCTTTCCTTCTAGTTGTAGAATTTACACTCAGCCAGTCTTCCTGTAGTTCTGGATGATGTCCGTTTTGTGTTTTTGAAGTATTATTCAATTGTTGTGGGAGGCAGCAATTTCCCGGTGTTTATCTATGCTGCCATCTTAGTTTCTCCAACGAAAATAATTTTATGGTTGGGGGTCACCACAACATGAGGAACTGCATTAAAGGGCCACGGCATTAGGAAGGTTGAGAACCACTGCCTTAGAGTCTCTTGGCTTCTCATGATAGTGCTTTCCCTAGAATTTGGCATTCGTTGCTTCAGTTATAATCTGCTGATGATTCCAAAGCTGCTTTATGGCTGCAGAGCTGTATGTCCAGCTGTGTACTGGACATCTTCACTTGCTGGTTGTAGTAGCCTGCAGGTGATGTAAACCCACTTCAGGCTTTAGAGGGAAAACTGTTGCTTTACATAGTGGTTCTCAACCTTCTGGCCCTTTAAATACAGTTCCTCATGTTGTGACCCAACCATAAAATTAGTTTCGTTGCTACTTCATAACTGTAATGTTGCTACTGTTATGAATCGTAATGTAAATATCTGATATGCAGGATGCTCTTAGGCGACCCCTGTGAAAGGGTCGTTTGACCGCCAAAGGGGTCGCGACCCACAGGTTGAGAACCGCTGGCTTAGAGGGTTGGGGAGCTGATAGGCTTGCTCAGTCCAACCCCAGACAGAAGACAGCTGGACATGGATTCTGATTGATGCAGCTTGGTTGGCTACCTCAGGATGTACTAGGTGTACGGTTTAATAATGGCGGATTTTGTAATCAAAGAAAACACGATAATTTCAAGAGAAACCTCAGAAGTGCTTTATTCAAAGTAATGTCCATCACCAGCTACACATTTCCACCATCTTTCAGGTAATTTGTGGATACCGTCCCAATAGAACTTTTCTTGTTTTGAGGCAAACCATTCAGAGACCCAGTTGTCTACTTCTTCGTATGTTTTGAAGTGCAGCTCAGAAAATACGTGTGCCACCGATCAGAACAAGTGGTAATCTGAAGGAGCAAGGTCTGGTGAATATGGTGGGTGGGTTAATACTTCCCAGGCAAAATCTTTTAATGTGTCTTTGACTAGTTTTGAAGTGTGTTTCATCGCCAGTCACAATTCAATGCAAAAAAGACTTTCTTTAGTGCCGTTGAAGCAACATTGTATTGATGACTTTTCAGTTTTCCATTTGTCTTTCATTGAGTTGATGTGGCACCCATTTTTCTTCCTTTAAATTCTTTCCCATTGCTTGTGATCAGAAATTGTTTGCTGAGCAACGTTTAATCTTTCTGCAAGTTGTTTTTGAGTTTGACATACATCTTCATCCAATAATGCTTGTAATTGTTGGTCTTCAAACTTTTTCGGTTGACCTGGACGATCTTTGTCTTTCACATGGAAATCATCACTTTCACAGCGTTTAAACCAGCGTTCACAAGTATCTTGAGATGGAGCATGTTCACCATAAGCTTCCCGAAGTATATGATAACTTTTTCTTCAAAATAAAGTATTGAATCAAAACTTCCTGCAAGTGCTCTTTTTTGGGGCATGAAATTTGACATTTTTAATCGTAAAAATATCTATGATGTTAACACCTTCAGCAAATTTGACATATGAAGTTTTGAAGCTTGCTGTCAATACAACAAAATAGCATACATTTCAAATCGCATATATGTCAACATATGTATAACTCCATCTATTAAAAAAATCCTCTTTATTAACTGGTACACCTAGTAAACTGGTTTGACTGACACTCATTCTGATAATGGTGGGAACAGGGACCTAATGTCTTGATTCAAAATGCAGTCTAACCTAACCCTTAATCATCTCTCATGTACAATTCTAATATCAATGGAGAAGGTGAATTATTGATGAGTTATTGCTGCTTGAATATCTAAAAAAGTTGATTGCTATTCTACTTACAATCTGGGTTATCTTTGAGAACAAAGGACTCAATTGAAGAAACCTATAGGAAAATGATCAGTATTTCTTTTTGGAATTAGGAACTATTATATGGTATTTGAATTAGTGAATTTAAAAAAACTTATTAAAACAGCTTATACTTTTATAGTCATAAAATAGAATGCTCTGGGAAGGCAAGAATTTCTGTCTTCTTTCACTGCTATATCCCTAATAACCGGATACTGAAAAAAAGCTTGAAAAGATTTATTGAATAAATATCAGTTTAAAATCTTGAATTTTTTTCAGTGTTTACTTTTTGGGGAAATTTTATTAATTTTTATCTATGATGTTAACACCTTCAGCAAATTTGACATATGAAGTTTTGAAGCTTGCTGTCACTATATAATAAAGAGGTAATATGCAAATTAACCCCCATGCCCTCACAAGATGGCTACCTACAACCAGGCCGGCAGGGGGTTAGTGAGGGACGACCAAACAACTGAATAGCAGGCTACGTGGGGCAACCAGGCCGTCAGGGGGGTTAGTGAGGGATGACCAAACAACTAAACAGCAGGCTGTGTGGGGTAGGGGGGCCTTGAGGGGCGACCAGGCTGGCAGGTGGGGGGCAGTAAGGGGTGACCAGGCAGGCAGGCAGGTGAGCAATTAGGAGCCAGTGGTCCAGGATTGTGAGAGGGATGTCCGACTGCCAGTTTAGGCCCGATCCTGGGGATCCCGGATTGGAGAGGGTGCAGGCTGGGCTGAGGGGACGCCACCCCCATCCCCCGCCCCATGCACGAATTCGGCCTCTAGTATACTTACATGCATAACCCATGGGATGTGGCCAATAGGGTGGTAAGGATCTGAGGGGTGGTAGGGGCTGGACAGACGGGATTAAAGGTGGGGGGGATGGGAGACATCTGTAATACTGCCCACAATAAAAAAATGAAAGAAAGAAAAGCTTCTACAAATAAGTAAAGTAACTTGTTTTCTTTACTTTTTTTTTTCTAGAGTACCTGAGCTAAGACAACTTCCTGGTGGTTCAGAAACGAGTCTCTGTAGAACCACAAGCAAAGAAAGGAAACATTCTGTCTTTTTCTTAATTAATTTGACTACATAAGATACTTGACTTCCAGGAACTAAAACACAAGGAAGTATTAAAATTATTATTTGGACATCATTGGACATCCATCATACTGAGGAGTGTGCTTTGTGAAGCTTCCCGAGTAGAGATTTGGAAACTTCCTTGGTGCTCATTTATACTTTGGACTATAAGCATGAGTGAATTCTGGTTGTGTTTCAACTGCTGTATTGCAGAACAGCCTCAACCTGTAAGTATGAATTAATATACGCACAGATTGGGTGGGTGCTAATGAGACATACTGCTGGTGCTCAAGTTGAGAATCAGGACCCTAGCAATAATTGCAGGGCAGTTCTAAAGAGTGTCACAAAGAATAGTTCAATGGATCTCTGAAAATCTGGTTAAAAAGAAGGGGGGGGGGTAAATTAATGTTTTTTTGAGTAAATGGTGTCATAAACTGCGCTAGACCATGGTACATGACTGGGAAGGCTGCGCTCTTTCACCAAGTGGATGACTTCTAGAGGAAAAGTGGGAGAAGGAACTAAAACAGCTGTCGGCCTTGGAAGTCCGGGGTGCAAGATGTGACAGCCAGACCAGATTGCACTCACATTTTTTTCAATTTACCATCTCATTTTCCTAACAGAAACCCTTGGAGGAAGATACCAGTATCCTTATTTTCCAGTTGAAATAGATCCAGTTTTTTTGCCCAAAGTCATATTAGGTAGTAAGTGGTCTTGGCTGACTTCTTTTTGGCACATGCCCCACTTTTTTGTACCTTCTAAACTATGCACATATTGTTACCTCTACCGAAATCCTGCCCTCCAACCTCCAGTTTTCTGTTCATCTAGATCAGCGGTTCTCAACCTGTGGGTCGCAACCCCTTTGGGGGTCGAACGACCCTTTCACAGGGGTCACCTAAGACCATCAGAAAACACATATATAATTACATATTGTTTTTGTGATTAATCACTATGCTTTAATTATGTTCAATTTGTAACAATGAAATTGGGGGTCACCACAACATAAGGAACTGTATTAAAGGGTCGCGGCATTAGGAAGGTTGAGAACCACTGATCTAGATCAAAAGTCACCTCTACAAAATCTTCCCCAGCCATCTCCTGACTTAGCAGATATTTATCTGCATTCCTACCAGCTCTTTAATTCATTTTTCTATTTTGGCATGGAATTCTTACATAGTAATAATTGTTCTCTAGTCTCTCCCACCACATTTTTAATTCTATAGGGGCCCTGACCATATTTACTTTGTATCTAAAGGATCAAATCTAATACCTTGGAGAATCTATTACATGCTGGCTGGCTGGCTGGCTGAATAAGTGAGTTTATGTTTTATTGTTTGTGATAGCATAAAAGGACAAATGAGGTATAATCTTTTCTAAGCCTTTCCCTGGGTATGCACAGTTAATTTCTAATTTTCCTCATATATGCATTTGTTTTTTAATGTCTTAGTCTGTTATGTCTAGCTCCCCAAAGGGTAAAATATGAAAGATGAAGGGTGGGGGGAGGAGGAGAATGGGTTGTTGGCTTTTTAAAAAAAAATTTTTTTAATTGATTTTAGAGTGAGGAAGGGAGAGAGAGAAACATTAGTGATGAGAGAGAATCATTGATTAGCTGCCTCCTGCACACCCCCTACTGGGAATCAAGCCTGCAACCCAGGCATGTGCCCTGACTGGGAATCAAACCCTGACCTCCTGGTTCCCTGGTTCATGGGTTGATGCTCAAGCACTGAGCCACACCGGCCGGGCAGGTGCTAGCTTTTTAAATCCCCTGGAAGTCACTGCAGCAAGACAGGGAGTGGCTTGCAACAAACAGCGTGGGGAGGTGTTCCAACACTGGCTGCCTATCTCTTTCTTCTCTGTGATCAGAAGTGGAGATATTTGGAGGACAGGGGCCT
>NW_006287375.1:1591280-1601175 GCF_000327345.1 Myotis davidii | reverse complement strand
GGCACATTTTATTTTGATAAGTTAGTGTAATTAGATTTAGATCCCAACTTAGTTTAGGTTTTGTTAAAGCAGCGGTTCTCAACCAGTGGGTCACGACCCTTTGGTGGTTGAATGACCCTTTCAAAGGGGTCACCTAAGACCGTCCTGCATAGCAGATATTTACATTACGATTCATAACAGTAGCTACATTACAGTTATGAAGTAGCAACGAAAATAATTTTATGGTTGGGTCACAACATGAGGAACTGTATTTAAAGGGCCAGAAGGTTGAGAACCACTGCTTTAAAGGGATAGGTTGTAATGTACTTAACATAAAATGAATGTGTATTTTAGTGATGGTATGTTTACCTACACGGTTAAGTTATTGTATACAATTTACCTCTGATATTTCCAAAGATTACATTTTTAACATTTTTAAAGATTATGGAATACTTGAATCCTGTTGCCATTTTGTTTTGAATATTCCTTGTAATTTTTTGTTGGAAATTAGACATGATAATTCTGGGTAAAAGGAAGTGAGGTAAACAGGCCTTTATTATGAGGTTTTATGTTTATCTGGATAGGGGTTAGGCCATACTGTTTGCTGTAGCTGTAGGTGAGGGTAAAATTTCCTTCCGTATCCTTGTATGTGTTTTGAGTTTCCCTAGAGACTTCTTAAATATTCCCCTATTATATAGGAGCCATGTTACAGATGATGGTGAGGTGGTGGGGAAGGGGAAACTTTATGTACTGCTGTGCTTAGATTTCAGTCTTAGTCTGCTGGGCTGTGATGAACACAAGTACTTCTCAGTTTTGTTTTGGTTTTTACTTAGTTCATACAAAAAGGCTAGAGGGGACTGGAGTTGGGTAGTTCTTTTTCCCTATGTGGAAAGCTAGTGTGGGCTACAGTTGGATAATTCTCTTCTCCAGGGCTGGTTAGTTTCTAGTAAAACCCGTCGATTGGGCTCTGGTAAAGTAGTTTCTCTTCAGGATAGGCTTTGTTAAGAACAGAATGCTATGGCTTACTTAAAAATGGCTCCCATTCCTCACTCTTTGCTGAAAAACACGGGAGACCTTTCTCTGATGTGCACTTGAAGAACATGGTAGAGTTCCTGGAGGCAAAACTCACAGAAGTGTGGGGTCCCCCTAAGACTGGACCCGTGGGGTTTTTTACTGTTGAACTTTTCTACGCTCATCCTCCAGCAGTTCATCAGTTACAGGTTAGGTTTTCCTACACTGGTTCTGGATACCCTTGGAGGTTTCACCTCATGGTAACTTGTGATTTTTATATCTGCCTCTCTCTCCAATTTTGGGGGTAGTGGTTCTTTCTGTGATCCCAGTTCTCGAATGGCTCTAAGAATTGTTGGTTTTCACTTTGTTAACTTTTCCCTGTTGTGTGGACGGGAATGACACTTTCCAAACTCTTACATGCCAAACCACAAACCAGAAATTGTATTGCCATATTTTTTTAAGATTGATTACTTTATTGCTGGTATTCATAATGTTTATAACAAAGTGAATCCTGTTCCAGCATGTGATCTAGGTATACTCATATAAGCTAAAATAGCAAGGCATAGATTAGAAATTTAAATGTCAGGAGCATACAGCCTTGGAATTATAAATATGAGACATTGTAAATACATTTTTTTGCTGTACAAAGGATATGCAGCATGAGTTTTTTGCACACATATAACATGTCAGTATTGTGTTATTGTTTAATAATACGTATTTGTATGAAATATTCCACAGGAATTCCATGGGCATCTGATTTCTTAGTCTTTTGGACTTGCTGAGAAATATGACACAAAACTGAACAGGGCATTGTGGTTACTGCAGTGGAAGAATAGCTTGTTTGTTGGCACTTAATGACTTCACTGACAATTATATGTATGTTTATAGTCTACAAAAACATATCCTTGCCATTCCATTAGGCAGTATCAAGAGTGCCTTATTTGAAAGCTGCTTAGTCATCTCTAAATACTTTAGTTTTCTAAAGTATTTACTGAAATTAAGTGCCGCATGCCATCTCTCCCACTCGTTCCTTACCACCCCCTGCTCTTGCACATTCCATGTGTGAAAAAGGAATAACCCAGCATTGGGAAGAACATAGACTTCATTTTTCTGTGTAGTAGCATACAAATCATACTTTTTCTTCTGACTCCTTCATTTTAGGACAGTATAATGCAGTCCCATTTTTTTTTTTAGCGGTAGTAATCCAGACCTCTTTAATTGATGATAGTATAAATGCTGTAGTTGCTGTTGCTAGATATAGCGAAGGCTGTAAATTTAAAATTGGATGGTGCCTTACAACACAATTTTTTAACACGTTAAGCCCCGTGTCATTCACCAGTGACTGACACTATACTTTCTGTCCAGAAGACAAAACAGCCTGGACGCTTAATGTGTTAAAAATGGAAAGGTTCATAAGCTATTTACAGGACTGTAGTGAATTCTTGACCTACTTATTGTTGTGCATTGGAGTACAGGTGGGCTTCTTTTCCCCCTAGCTTATTCAGGTATAATTGGTATACAAAAAACTGCACATAAAAGCCCTAGCTGGTTTGGCTCAGTGGATAGAGTGTCAGCCTGCAGACTGAAGGGTCCCAGGTTCGATTCCAGTCAAGGGCACATGCCCAGGTTGCAGGCTCGATCCCCATTAAGGGGGCGTGCAGGAGGGAGCCAATCAATGATTCTCTTATCATTGATGTTTCTATCTCTTTCTCCCTCTCCCTTCCTCTCTCAAGTCAATAGAAATATATTTTTAAAAAAAACCAAAAAACCTGCACATAATTAATGTATACAATCTGGTGAGTTTGGGCATATATATATATATATATACATACACATATACAGCCCTGTTACGACCACCACAATCAAAGACATACACTTCTAAGGTATCCTCAGAAAACAATGAATATTGATTCACACCCCCCCCTTCTATTCATCTATTCATGTTACATGCCTTCCCCATTTGATGTTTTTGCCATATGGTATTGATAATTGCTACTTGTCTCTGAAATGTGTTACTTTAATTAGACATGTACAGTTACCATTATTAGTGCGTATAATAATACTGCTATTTCTACAATGGGCCAGGTACTGACGAAATAACAGTGAACAAAACAGACATTGTCTCTGCCATTATGGCTTTCACTGCAATGGCAGAAATATGTAGTAAGTAAATAAGTGTATATGATATCAGGTGATGATAACTGCTCTATGGAAAAAGAAAGCAGGAACATAATATAGAGAAGGAAAAATGGTGGTATTAATGGTATACCACGCAGTCCTCTCTGATGAAGTGATTTTTTAAAAAATATGTATTTTTATTGATTTCAGAGAGGAAGGGAGAGGGAGGGAGAGAGAGAGAGAAAAACATCAATCAATGATAAGAGAGAATCTAATCGGCATATTAGCATATTATTATATACCTAGAGATGAAGCAGGCCATTTCTTAGCAAGCCAGATTGCTGCTCTTTTTAGTTACTTAAAATGTGATATCAGCAAAAATAATAATAATTTAAAAGTAGATATTATGATAAATCCCTTGTATCCATTTCTCAGTTCATTTTATTTTATCTGATAATTATTTGTCTCATTCCATTCCTTTTTCCCTTTCCTGCATTATTTTGAAGGCAAATCCCAAGAAGTACATAATTTTATCCATAAATACATGTCAATATTTATCCCTGAAAGGTGACTCTTATATAACATAACCACAATACCATTATACCAAAAATATTAATAAGTTATAAGTTTGCTTTACATGTAAGGTATAATAAGCATGAAGCAAATATTACTCAAATTAAGAAACGGGGGTTGCCAACACCTCAGAAGCCCCCTAGTGTGCTTTCCCATCACAGCCTTGTCCAATACAAACAAAATAGAACCAGAGGCATGGATACATGGAACAGACTGACAGTTGTCAGAGCGGAGCATTGGAAGCGGGAGGACTGGATGGAAGAAGGTGAAGAAATTAGCCAAATAACATACATAATCCATAGACACAGACAGCAGTGTGGTGATGCCCAGAGGGAAAGGGGTGTGGGGCTGGATGGAGGTGGGCAAAGAAGATGAAAATAGGGATATCTATAATAATGTCAGCAGTAAAAATAAAGTGAAAGGAAAATCTGGGTGAATAGTGTGGTCCTAGGTATTATGAGCAACGCTCTTTTATGCCTTGTGTATATGTGTTGTTCTAGGGTATATACCTAGGATGAAATTACCGACTTTAAAGTTTAAGGACATTCACTTTTACTGTGGGAGAGCACATTGTTTTAAATGTGCTGTTACTAAATTACATTTCCACCAGCAGTTTGAGTGTCCCAACCATTGTTCCACATCCTCATCAACACACGGTGTTTTCAGACTTTTAGGTTTTTATCAGCCTGGGAGAAAAGTGTGGCATCTCTTTGATGTTTGACCTTGCATTTTAATACAATGAGAGTGAAAAGTAACCTGACTTCTTGGACTATTAGGTTGTCTCAATAAATCAGAGATTTCTTGAAATAAAATTCCCCAATTTGGCTCTGCTACACTTTTGTTCATCAGCATTTCCATTTATATACTAGCATGAGGTCATTTCTTTCAGAGTACAAAAAAAAGACACACTTAGATAAATTGAAACAGATTAAGTTAGGACATTATACTGTAGCAGCTTTCAATTTTGTAGTTAGTTTTAAGTACGCTTAAGCATTTATCTACTATTTACTGTTTCTAGGAACTACAGAAGAAATAAATGCAGTCAGTAGCCACCAAGTATTTATGTCACCTATATACTAAATATAGTATATTTAAATCTATAAATATAGTAGAGCTTAATTGAAAAAAGAAAGATGAAAAATAAAAACAGAAGTTCTAGTATTTTCCTTTCACATCCCAGGACCTCTTGGGAGAGCATATCTCACATGACAGACCATTGAATACAGAACAAGTTAGAGCACGGAGCTCTGGAGTCCAAAAATAATATGATTTTTAATTGTGACACAAATAATTACCACTAAAAGGAAAATAAAAGAAACCCAGGGGGAATTTTTTTCTTTAACTGGAAGAAAACCCATCGTGGTCAAGTAACTAAAAAATACACATATGTGGCCAATAAGCCCCAATGAAATTTTTCCCCCCTATATGATCTTTAGAAAATACTCTCTGTCCTCATGTTTATAAAGACAGTCTTCCTCATCTGAGAGGTCATGTTAAGTAGTCAGTGTGTGCTCCTATTAACTGGCCATTTATATGAATGTTGAAACATTTCTTAAAAGGTCTATTGTTTGCAAGTCATCTGACCCTATCTGGGAGATTGTTATGTTTAGAAAACAGTCTTCAATGACAAGTTCTGTCATTCCTATAAATGATATGAAAGTCTGCATCTTTTAATAAGGCTGTGAATTCTTAAAATGCCTAAAATAAAGTTGCTTCTCTAATACACCAATAGCATTAAGCTTTGTTTTGCTATTGGGTTTTATAAGCTTAGAAACAGCAAGAATGAAGGGGAGTAGGCCTTTATTTATCTAGAGTTAGTGTGGATTGGGTTCTTATCTCACATGGTGTAGTATATACAAATAGGAAAGAAAGTAATGATCTTTTTTTAAAAAATATATTTTATTGATTTTTTACAGAGAGGAAAGGAGATAGATAGAGAGTTAGAAACATTGATGAGAGAGAAACATCGACCAGCTGCCTCCTGCACACTCCCCACTGGGGATGTGCCCGCAACCCAGGTACATGCCCTTGACCGGAATCGAACCTGGGACCCTTCAGTCCGCAGGCCGACGCTCTATCCACTGAGCCAAACTGGTTTCGGCAGAAAGTAATACTCTTAAGGAACTCAAACTATTACTTTTGAAATCAGAATTGAAAAATCAATACTAGGCAGGTAAAGTTTAGGTAATAAACTAGTCATTGTTGTAGGAAAATAAAATGGTTATGCAATTTTTATATAATCTGTTACTAAAGAGAAATTAGAATTTAAATAATTTCTGGGGAGTGATGGTATAGTGGTATTTTAATTATCTGGGACTGATTTTTATGATGTCTGTGATATATTGAACATTTTCAGAAACACTTTTTAAGAATCTTTTTATTGGTGATGTAAATATATGGTAAAATAAATTATGTTTTCATATTTACCTGCCTTAAACTTGTAGAATGGGTAAACAATATTACAAATCAATTTTATTAGTGGCCCTCTCATATGCAAGACAAAGTCTGATCTCAGCTATGTCTCCTTAAGTATCACGTACTCTAAAGATTTGCCTGGTTTCTTATCATTTTTGTATATAATAAACATTCTAATTTTTTTAGATAAGCCATTTCATTTGGTTATGTTCCATTTATTTTTGTAGATTGAACTTTTATTTCCTGGAAAAGCAATTTCTTATATTTGTCCATTTTAGTAGTTGGGACATTATTTATTTTGTTTTCATTTGTGATTTGTTTTCTGTTTTCATTGTGAACTCAAATTTTTCATACAATCATAAAATTTTAGCTCTTAAAGGAATCTAAGCAAACATCTGTGTAGTCAAATGCATGTACATACACATGCAGATTTGGAAACTATATTAGAAAGTTAGCTAGTAACTTAAATTAAGACTAATGAATCAAAACTAGTTAGAGACTAGTTTTTTTTTTCCTACTTTATGTTTTGGTAAATTTTATCCAAATGAAAAGGAATACACCTATTGGATATGAAATTGAATTCTAAGACAATTTCAGTATACAACTCTAGTTTTGATGAGGTGGAACCAGCAGTTTTAACATTTTATTTTATTTTAGTTTTTTTTTTTTAGTTTTAACATTTTAAAAGACTCTCCTTGCCACCAAATGTTAATTATTAATCTGACTTAAAAATTTTTTTTTACTTATTTCAGAGAGGAAGGGAGAGGGAGAGAGATACAGAAACATCAGTGATGAGAGAGAATTGTTGATCAGCTGCCTCCTGCACGTCTCCCATTGGGGATTGAGCCTGCGACCTGGGCATGTGCCCTGACGGAATCAAACCATGATCTGGTTCATAGGTCGATTCTCAACCACTGAGCCACGCCAGAGCCATGTCAGCCAGGCTTATCTGACATTTATAGACCTTCTTAGTCCAAATACTTTCATATACATTAACTTAATGATATGCATAACTATCATCTTAATTCACCACCACCCCCCTTCCCTGTTTCTCTGTTTTGTATGGTTTGGATTTTGGTTTTATTTTATTTGTTCTTGCTGTATCTACCTGGCATCTTTACATACACAAATACTTCTTTTGCATGTCTCTATTATGTATATATGCATATATTTACAATT
Organism: Myotis davidii; assembly: GCF_000327345.1. Classification (NCBI taxonomy): domain Eukaryota; kingdom Metazoa; phylum Chordata; class Mammalia; order Chiroptera; family Vespertilionidae; genus Myotis; species Myotis davidii. Next base: position 1,593,900 of record NW_006287375.1, on the reverse strand, counting down.
CATTAAGATACGAGAAACAGTGTTAGCTGTCTGTGAGTCTAGCTCATAGAATAAACAGAACCTCCTCTAAGAAAAGCAATTACTAGATGCCATTTTCTTGCCTATCTTAGGAACAGGTAAAATTAGTAAGAAACATAAGACAAATGTGATTTCAGTAGTGTTTAGCTCTGGGAAATTTATCTCATTTTTAGGAGCTTTAAAGTTAAGGGTAAATTATGAGAAACTAAAGTTTTTCCTTCTTTTTTCTCCTCTTCATGAGATCTGGTTTTTTATGGGCGTTAGAGTTATTCAGATATGGGTTTGAATTTTATTGCCAGTACTTATTTACTGTTTGACCTTGAGTAGATTAATTAAATCTTTGCAAATAGGAATAATGATAAGAAAAATAGAAGTAATGATTTTGTTTCATAGGATTCAGTATATTAAAGTAGATAATAAATTGTTTTAAATAAGATAATTTATGTAAAGTGCTCAGGTAGTACCTGGCATATAGTAAGTGCTCCTATTATGGATGTTGAGTTGATAAATTGTTTCCTCTTTTTTTAAATAATGTAGGTTTTGGCTTTATTTTGTCTTTATCTCAATTAGTTACAAGTACATTTTATTTGAAATGAACAGAGGTGGTTTTGTTTTGTTTTTAGTTACCAGGAAGAGAGATCCAATTGTCTAATGTAAGAGAGGATGTTGGACTGAGCACACACACACACAAGCTCTCTCTTCAAAACCCCACTTTACATGACATTAAAGGAATTTAAAAACAAAATGTAGCTCTGGCAGGTGTGGCTCAGTGGATGAGCGTCATCCCACACATTGAAAGGTCGGTGGTTAGATTCCGATTCAGGGCACATACCCGGTTTCAGGTTTGGTCCCTGGTCAGAGTTCATATGGGAGGCAACAGATCGATGTTTCTCTTCCTCTGTCTAAAATCAATTTTAACAAAACATTAAAAAAAAAAGAATTTGCTTTAAAAAAGAAGGCCTCCGCTGAATGAAAAAACAAAAGGCACAGAATGCTCCCAGAAACAAGCTGGAATTACAACTGAAATAAGGAAAGGCTTCCTGAATAATCAATGGAAAACTCACAGGAGAGAACCCTGATACCCAAGGACTGAAGGTGGAGACAGCATAGAGACTGGTAGGAGGGGCGGAGGTGCTAAAGAGCTGGCCAGGCAGCCAAAGACAGCAACTGAAGTCCCAGAAAGATGTCTCAGCTGTGTGTGGGGGCGGGGAGGGAAGGCAGAGGGAGGGCGGAGGGGGTGGAGTGGGCCACTGAGAACTCTGGGATATAATCCCAAAGCTGGGCTTCCCAGCAGAAAGCACCAAACTGAGGAGGGTACCCATATAGCATCTAAGCTGTGAAAAGTAGTGGAGTGCTGTCTGCCAGGGAGTGACAGCTGAAAGTTCAGGCACCCACTTAAAGGGTCAATGCACAAAAATGCCCTGTGGAGCCACCCACCTTGTGCTCTGGCAGAGGGAGGGTGAAGTGGATTAGAGCTGTGGGAGCAGAACTCAAGACTGGGGACTCGGGGGATAGGGCTCAGAAGGCAGACACCCCACGTTTCCTGAGCTGAATCATTCCCTCACACAGCTGAGGACATCTTGCCCACACAGACATCTGCCTTGCCTGGGGGGAAGACAGTGGACACATCTTATAGGAAAACATCTTGCCTTGAGGCCACTTAAGAGATTAAAAGTAACAATTAGCCTCCTGACAGGAGCAACTGCCCCACCCTTTTGAAAAAACTCTCCACACCTGAGGACGATTGCCTGTGGGCAATTCAAATCTGAATCCTATTAGTCTGTAGACCAGAGGTTCTCAACCTGTGGGTCGTGACCCCTTTGGGGGCTGAACGACCCTTTCACAGGGGTCTAAGACCATCGGAAAACACATATATGATTACGTATTGTTTTTGTGATTAATCACTGTGCTTTAATTATGTTCAATTTGTAACGATGAAAATACATCCTGCATGTTGTGAAAGGGTTGTTCGACTGCCAAAGAGGTTGCACCCACAGGTTGAAAACTGCTGGTATTAAAGGGTTGCAGCATTAGGAAGGTTGAGAACCACTGCTGTAGACCGAGGTGGTCTCCGGAGGCTTTGAGTCTTTGCCTGATCCAATTAGTCAGAAACAGCCTTTAATACTGTCGTGCACTAGAGATTGAGAAGTATAGAGCATCTACCTAAAACATAGTCACAAACTGACAACCAAAATGAGGAAACAAAGAAACAACCCCCCCCCAAAAAAGGAAACAACCCCCAAATGAAAGAACTAGTGAATTCTCCAGAAGAGATAAATGAAGCAGAGATAAGAAATTTATCTGAAACAGAGTTCAGAGTAATGATGTTAAAAATGCCCAACTGTATGAAAAGAGATATAATAACTATGAAAAAAGAACAGTCTGAGATAAAGAATGACATAACAAGTAAATAACACATTGGAAGGAATACACAGCAGATTAGGGGAAGCTGAGGATTGAATCAGTGAATTAGAAGACAGAGTTGAAAACATCACTCAATTAGAGAACCAAAAGAAAAAAAACAAAAGTCAGGAGAACAGCTTAAAGGACCTATGGGACAATGTGAAACGTAACAATATTAGAATAGTAGGTGTGCCAGAAA
>NW_006287375.1:1577717-1591157 GCF_000327345.1 Myotis davidii | reverse complement strand
GAGACAGTCAAATAAAGAGCTTCCTAGACAAAAAGAGGCTAAAGGAGTTCATCACCACCAAGCCAGCATTACAAGAAATGCTAAAAGGATTGCTGTAAGGGATTGCTGAGAAGAAGAAACAGAGAAACCTAGCCAAACCGAATTAAAATGGCTATAAATAAGTACCTCTCAATAACCCTAAATGTAAATGGATTAAATACTCCAATCAAAAGGTGTAGGGTAGCTGAATGGATACAAAAACATGACCCAACTATATGCTGGTTACAAGAGACCCATCTCAAAACAAAAGACAGGATGAAAGTGAAGGGATGGAAAAAAAATTTCCATGCAAATAGAAAAGAAAAAAAGCTGGTGTTGCGCCCTAATCGATTTGGCTCAGTAAATGGAGCATCAGCCTGGGGACTCAAGGGTCCCAGGTTTGAGTCCGGTCAAGGGCATGTACCTTGGTTGCGGGCACATCCCCAGTGGGGAGTGTGCAGGAGGCAGCTGATCGATGTTTCTCTCTCATCGATGTTTCTAGCTCTCTATCACTCTCCCTTCCTCTCTGTAAAAAAATCAATAAAATATATATTTTTTTAAAAAGCTGGAGTTGCAATACTCACATCTGACAAAATAGACTTTAAAAGCATCATGCTAAGTGAAATAACCCAGTTGGAGAAAAATAATTATATGATCTTACTCATTTGTGGAGTATAATGAACAACATAAACTGATTAGGAGAAATAGAGCCAGAGGGGGGGAAAATATATACTAGAATATCATAGAAGTAATCCTGTTATTTGCAGATTTTTAATATTTCCTACAGCTTTTGTGATATCATACTATGTTAGTACAGTTTTAGTAATATTATTATACTTAAAATCCTTTTATTCTTGAAGTATTAGTTTATTGTATGTAGTATTATATATAAGATGATTTTTCTTGAATAATTGGTGTCTATTGCTGTAACATTTAAAATTGTTTTTCTTGATATATTAATGTTTATTGCATGTAACACATTTAAGGTCATTTTTTTGAAATATTAAGGTTTATTGCATGTAAAATAAAAGAGTAAAACTTGTAAACAATAAAATGTATAAAAAGATAAAGCCCACAAAGGAAAAGAGAATGGAGAGAGGAGATAACCCTGGAAGAGAGATGCTTTTTAAAATGGATGGTAGAATATTTACTAAATGCATCAACAACCTAATTGCCTGAAGAGGGGATACTGACAAAAAGCAAGCCAGCATTTTTAAACCACCTTACTCTTAGAGTGCTTTCAGCCAGGGTCTATTCCCTCAGATTGGCCTTCAGCCAATTCCTTCTCTAGATTCTACATAAAAGACCCGGTCATATCTGCAGTTGTGGCCTCCCCAAGGAAAAAGTCAGCTTGCCACCTTATTGCCTTTCATTGAACCCACCATTTAGCATGCTGGATGCACACATGGAAGCCTCATTGGACAGTTCATGATCACCATGTTACCAATCCAAAGTCTGTGTGCCAGATGCTTCAAAAGTCCAAAACTCAGACGTCAGAATTTGAAGTAAGGAAAGTTTATTGACCGATGAGATCCCAGCTGAGAAGAGGGGAGCGTAATGGTACCTCAGATTCATCTTAAGACGAGTTCAGGCTTCTTTTATGTCAAGGGAAGGGGAAATGGGAGGGGCTGTTTTTGGAATTCCTCTAGTAATTAACATGTCTACATGCAAGACAAAGCAGGCCCTGTTTGCCTGAAGGCCATGGGACCCACACAGGCTTGAACAAGATGGAGCCAGAGAGACTGCGAATTTCCCTGTTACAGCCAGGTATCAAGGCAGCTAAAATAAATGAACTGAGTAAAAGAACTTGGAGGAAATGCATGGTAACGGGTTGGAAAAGAACTAAAAACAACATGAATATTCCTCAGATGATTAAGATATTGGACTCATTAAACAAAAACAATGTGAATGTAAAGGAAAGAGAACAAATCAGGAGGACAGTGTTCAGAAATGATAGAATAGCTGAAATGAAGAAGTCCAGTAGAAGGGCTGGAAAGTAAAGAAATCTTCCAGAAAGTGAAACAAATTGAGATATAGAAAGTACAAGGGAAAAGTTAAAAAAAAAATTAGGTGATCAATCCAGGAGTTCAAAATCTGCCCAATTAGAATTCCACAGGAGAGAACAGAGACATTTGAGGAGAATAAATTATCAAAGTAACAATACAGGGACAACACAAGAATTTCTTGGTTAAAGGCCTCTGTTGAATGAAAAAAAATTTACCCAGCCCTGACTGGTTTCGCTCAGTGGATAGAGCCTGGGGACTGAAGGGTCCCAGGTTTGATTCCCATCAAGGGCATGTACCTTGATTGTGGGCACATCCCCAGTAGGGGGCGTGCAGGAGGCAGCTGATCAATGTTTCTCTCATCGATGTTTCTAACTAACTCTCTCCATCTCTGTAAAATTAATAAAATATCTATTTAAAAAAAAATTTACCCAGAGCATGAGTGAAAATTCAGACTCTTTGAACTAATCAGCTATCTAACCAGTTGTACTGCAACGTGTTTGCGGACAGTGTTGGAACAATTAATGTTTCATATTAAGTTAAGCAAACAAAAAGAAGCAATTCAACACAAAACAGTACAAGAAAGGAAATTATAAAACACTGCTCGGCTTAATTAGGAACAATTTTATTTTTCTTTATTTTACATAGTAAATGTTTTGGGGGAATTGTATGACCTTTTTTTGATATACAAAGATGTTTATTTTAGAGTAACTTGTCAGTACAGTGGTGTGAAGGAACAAATAGTGGACAAGAAAGACTCAGACCTGTTATAGTCATTGTGGGACCTTGGCAAGTAGTGTGATCTTTTTAGGTACATTGGTGTTCTGTTGCTGCTGAAACAGATTATCACAAGCTTAGTGGCTTTAAAACAACACAAATTTATCATCTTGTAGTGCAAGAGGTCGGAGTCCAATATAGGTCTCCTGGAACTAAAATAAATGTAGGGCATCGTATTCCATGAGGCTTTCCTTGTGCAGTATGCAAGGTGTTTCACCAGCCCCTTACAAGCTAGCTGTTGTAGCATGCATACACGTGCCATGCACAGAAACAACACCAGGTGGACCGGTGGCGGCAGAAATCTCCCAGTCATAGAGCCTTTAACACTCAAAAGCTTTGAAATCTGTATCATCAGTTCTTTAAAAAGCTATATCAGATGAGTTTTTTTAAACTTATTTTGTACTTCAGTTTTCATACTTGTAATATGTGACTTAAACCAGATGCTAACTTGAAATAGAAGGAGAAAAAGAACACCCTGTGTTGCTTTAGGTTTCTCACTGAGAGGAGAACAGCTAGTTCCTTCTGTTTTGCTTTTAGCAATTTTGCCCTTGAAAAGATCACTATATCTTGCTTAGCTATTTCTTTTAGAAACAAATGTGGGGGCCTCCTGCAAACTTCTCATCTGTGACCAGATTCAAAATTTATACTACCTGGAGAGAGGTTAGTTAACCTACTAAATTCTAAAGCACTGCACTTAGAATTGAGTTTTAAATGCATTATCAGCAACCCACCTATTTTTAAATATTTCCAGCAGGAAATATCTTGTCTTTATGGAGTTTGACTTAGATAATTAACTGCTTGTAACTCTAGTTGGGTGTTTTGATTGCTCTGTGGTGATCTAAGGTGGCTCTCATCTTTTATAGAAATGGCTCCTTATAGAAGCCCTTTTACATGAGGACCCTGCTGGCATCCCAGTGAGTGCACAGGGCTCTGGAAGCCAGAGGAGAATCGTTACTGTTCTCAGAGCGGGAGATCAGTATGAGTGGGTATCCTGGAAAGGTTCATTATCTTCTGAAGTCTTGTGGCCTGAAAGTTCCAGCTTTTTGTCCCTCCCCTAGGTGGCAGGCACTTTCTTCATTCACTCTGTCAGTTTCTAGGATTACTTCAGGATGTACTATCCCATTACCCTGTGCTCTTCATGTGTTTGCACACTAAGCTGCCCAGAGAATAACTTTAGAGGAAGTTTTAACTTGTAAGTGATTAGGCAATCACTGTTTTTTCTAGAAGCTGTACTTGATCATTATTCTACAAATGTGAGGGAAGTGGACTATATATTGCTACCAAAAAAGTGTTTGAAAAATTAAGTCCTAAAAACGATGTGAATGTAATGTTTATACATTCATAAGTTGATTTACTCAAAAAAAGTATGTTGATGAATTGCTGTGGCCATGTATGGTGCTGGCCCCGGTGGGTTCACATTTTGTACGTCTGTATAGGAGCATACCTTCCATCCAGTGGACCGTTTGAATTTGGTGAAAGGTGCAACTTTTACTTTGGTAGAGGGGACTACAGGTGCTCTGGGAGCACAGAGAAGGAACACCTAAGCCAGGGGTGGGCAAACTTTGACTCGAGGGCCACAATGGGTTCTTAAACCGGACCGGAGGGCCTGAACAAAAGCATGGATGGAGTGTTTGTGTGAACTAATATAAATTCGAAGTAAACATCATTACATAAAAGGGTACGGTAGCCAAAACCGGTTTGGCTCAGTGGATAGAGCGTTGGCCTGTGGACTGAGAGGTCCTGGGTTTGATTCTGGTCAAGGCCATGCCGGATCCGGCCCGCAGGCTGTAGTTTGCCCACGGCTGACCTAAGCCCAGACTAGAGGGTGTAGAGAAGGAAGGCCTGAGTCAGGTTAAGGAGCAGGAAAGAATCCTCCAGGCAGAGGGCAGAGAAGTGAGAGCATATTTAGGGAACTGCAAGTAGCAGATGAAAACCCAGAGTGCAGGGAAGGAAGTAGTAAAAGATGAGGTAGGCGTGATTAACAAAACTTCATAGACTGTGTGGCATTTTGTACTTTAGAAAGGTACATTTAGGTAACAGTGAAGAATATTGGGAGGAGGCAGAAGGTTGTAAAGGTGAAAGCAGTTAAGTTAGGGGACAACTGCAGTGACCAAGATGCACGGTGATAGGGACTTGACAAAGGTTGTGGCAGCGATGGGGCGGTAAAGGTTAGCATCCACAGATGCTGATTTGATGTCCTAGTCCGAGGCAGGAGGTAGAGGGATAGTCCTCAAACATGGCTTGAAGTACTGGCAGAAGTGTTTACCAAAATAGAGAATGAAGAGGAGGTAGAGGGTTATACAGAAGTAAGATTATGCATTCAGTTTTGGACATAGGAAATTTGAGTATCCTCTATGGTGGTGTATGGTAAGCAGTTGAATATGTATGTAGTCTAAACCCAGGAAAGAGAGAAGAGATTTACTAATCATCAGCATAGAGTTGATAAAATGAACACATGGAAGAGGGAAGAAAAGGGACCTAGGAAATGCTGGAGAATCTATAATAATAAAAGCATAATATGCTAATTAGCCCAGACAGCCGAAAGACCTTCCGGAAGAAGCCGCAGGGGCCCAGGCAGAGGCGGTTAGGGGTGTCAGGCAGGCAAGCGGTTAGGGGCAATGAGGCAGGCAAGCGAGCAGTTAGGGGTGATCAGGCAGGCAGAGGCAGTTAGGGGCGATCAGGCAGGCAGGCAGAGGGATTTGGGGCAATCAGGCAGGCGAACAGTTAGGGGCAATTAGGCAGGCAGGCAGGCAAGCAGTTTAGGAGCCAGCAGTCCCGGATTGTGAGAGGGATGTCCCCCAAGGGGTCCCGGATTGTGAGAGGGTGCAGGCTGGGCTGAGGGACACCACCACCACCACCCCACCCTCCAGCCCCCATGTACCAATTTTGTGCACCAGGCCTCTAGGGCAAGATTTAAAAAAAAAGGGCAGATAAATTAATAGGGAACCAGAGAAGGAGCTTTTAGAAGAATAGCCACAGAATACTCCTTTCTCTGAATTTCACATTCCAAGTTTTAAAAATGTTTGCCTAGTAATTTTTAAATAACATAGTTGCCTTGATTATTGTAACCACAGCATCCATTCTGCGCTACCCCCTCCCCCTTCCCATTGCATAGGAGCCACAAGGTTTGAGAAGAGGACCCCTGTGCTCATGGTGATCCCTGATTAGGCTCTGTGCCAGCCATGGGAGTCTCCTCTCCTTGTACAATGATTGGGTTCAAGAGCTTGGCCCAAGTAAGACATCCTGTGGGTGAGAGGAGTTGGTTAAAGACTGGGCATAGGACTCGGATGCCAGAGGAAGTTCTATGGAGACCGCAGGGGAAATTTGCCTTGTTTTCAATAAAGAGCCATCCCTCTGTGTGTCATTGCACAAAGGTGTAAGGCCTATACTTGCGGCAGCAATGCTGCTGCTAGCAGCCCAAGACCAAGTTCACACGGGGAGGGCAAGGGCAGAGCTGAGGGAGAAATGGAGTGGGACCTCTGGAGGCACGGAACCCCTTGTCACTGGACTGTACTGTTTAAGACATTTCTGTGTGTATGTATGTGGGGCGGGTTGTTTCATTTTCAAAGAAGGAACTTGTAATGTGGGCGCATGAATGAATACATAAACCAAATTGATATTGTAGCTAGCTGTATGATTATTGGTTGCTCTGCAGTATATTTTTTAAAACTTAAAGTATACCTTCTAATAGTTTTGGGAGGAGAGCAGGAAGTGGGTAGGGAATGATTTTAGAATTGTCAGGCATTAGAAAGAATGAGGAGAAAATGATTAAGTTCTGATGGAACTAGGACATGAAATTGTAAGAGCAGGAAACTAAAGGAGTTAACAGGTCTGTGAAGAAACTTCTTTTAGGAAAATTAGCAAATACACCCAAACACAGAGGGAGAAGAAGCGCCCCCTCTCCCACCCAAATGTGTGTAGCATGAGCTTCAACAGTAATCGATGGGGCCATCTTGTTTCATCCATTACTGCCCCCCCCCCCCAATTAGGGAATTTAAAATAGATCACGTTAAACACATTTCAGTGTGTGTGTCTCTAAGATTTAAACAGCTTTAATGAGGCATGACTGACATATAATAAATGGCACATATTTAAAGTGTACAGTTTGGTAAGTTGGCAGATGTGTTCTTGAAGCCACCACCACAATCGAGATAGTGGGCATAGCCATCCACCTCCAAGTTTTCAGGTATCTTTGTAATCCGTCTCTTCCTCGTCTCCTATGCACTTCCCCACGTAGCCACTGATGTGCTTTCTGTCACCATATACTCGTTGACATTTTCTTTAAATGTACCTTTGTGCAATTTGATTCAGTATAATTATTTTGAGATTCATTCATGCTGTAGTATATATATCAGTAGGCATTTATTTTTATTGCTGAAGATAACTATGGTATTATTACCATACCCCAAAGTAAATTTAAAATAGTCCTTATTGCCCCAGCTGGTTTGGTTCAGTGGATAGAGCGTCGGCCTGCAGACTGAAGGGTCCCGGGTTCAGTTTTTTCCCAGGTTCGATTCCGGCCAAGGGCACATGCCTGGGTTGCGGGCACATCCCAGTAGGGGGCATGCAGGAGGCAACCAATCAGTGATTCTCATCATTGATGTTTCTATCTCCCTTTTCCTTCCTCTCTGAAATCAATAAAAATATATTTCAAACAAATAGATCCTTATTATCACCTAATATCCAGTCAGTTTTTTAATTTCCCCATTGTCCCAGAAGTGTGCTTCTATAGTTGGTCTGTTCACATAGGGGCACTTATCTTTTTAATCCCTCTCCTTGCATCTACTCCAAATTATTAATTCATTATCTTTACTAATGATTTCACTGTGATGGCAAGTACTTATGTAGAAATGTCACAGGAAGGGACATTTTCCCTAACCCCCTCCACCCTAACACAACTGTTCATTTTTGTGTCGCTCTAGTTCTTGACCTTATGCAGAATAAGAGTTAACATTTTAAGGATGGCAAGAATTAGACAGTTGACATTCTTAATAAAGTTCCCTATAAAGAATAAAGTGTGTTTCCAGGAAAGTCGGGGGTGCTGCTCCTGCCAGCAGTTAGCACAGATGACAGCGGAGCGCGCCACTTCCTGTTTTTCTCTGCGGAGGCCGACTCTGGAATTCCCCTCCTTTGCCCATGATTTAAATCTTGCCTCTTGTCTTCTTAACACACCACACCGAGAAAAGTGTGCCATTCTAAGTGTCTCATGTGCCTGGAAAATAGTATTTGTATTTTAAAATGCTTTATGTAAAATACCTAGATTTTTGATTCATTGGGAATGTTCTAGGGAACACCTCGGCCTGTCCGGGTCCCATCCTTTCAGCCTTCTCTGTCACCTTAGAATGCTGCTCACCTTTTCTTTACCTTCAACCTCTCTTCTCTTTTGCTGGATCAACCTCATCAGAAATTAAGCATAATCAAGTATTTGTCATCTTCAAGGAAAACGTTCAATCTGACCTCATTTCCTCTTCTCTCTTCAGCTCCCACGTCCCGTCTGTCCGTCAGTCAGACTTCTCTCCGATGTCTGTTTGATCTCTGCATCTCCCCACCTCCCAGACACTCCCTGGCCCCCTGTGCTGTCTCCATTCCTCTTACTCCACCGACACCGCGTGCACTGAGGTTGCCTTCTCCTCCTCCCCCGTGACACTTTCCAGAAGACGCACCTGATTTTCCTCCTCGCTTCAGGACGTTCCTTTTGGCTTCTGTGATGGCTTGTTTTCCTCTGCCCAGCCTTGCATGGGCGCCTCTGTGCGCAGCCTAGGCAGCCATTGACTGGCAGCGTTTTTACGCTGTGACTCTCGGATCCTCCCCTCCAGGTTAGCCTTTTGCAGAATTGTTTCCATGTATCCACTGGCCCTCCGGGTGCCTCACTGGCCCCTGAAATTCAGGGTGTCTGGGACTGAGCCTTTCATCTTCTTAGAGCCTGGTCCTCTCCCAGGATGACCTAACAGGCTGCACGTGCTCCTCAGATCTGAGACTGCGGCTCCTGCCCCACCCTTCCTCCCGGTCCCAGGTCCAGCAACAGCCGAGTGCTGTCAGTTTTATCCACTGACCATCTCTTGGCTCTGTCCACCTCCTTCATCTCTGCTATTAGTTGAATCTAATCTTTTTCACCAACATTATAACTTCTTTGGCCCCTCCAACCTGCTGCCCACCTGTAACTGTCATGGAGCAGCCTTTTATAAAAGAAATATGTTTTTACTGATTCCCGAGAGAGGAAGGAAGAGGGAGAGATAGACACATCGACAAGAGAGCATCAATTGGCCGCCTCCTGTTAGGGATCGAGCCCAAACCTGGGCATGTGCCCTGACCAGGAATCAAACGAGGCACCTCCTGGTATATGGGATGACGCTCAGCCAACTGAGCCTTTTAAAACCAATTTGATCCTTGCCCTGCTTTAACAGCTGTGCTCCTTCTAACCTTTGGGAAGGAAGGACTGGAAGCTCCCGCTTTATACCTTAAAGTCAGGGTGTGATTAGAGGGCATGAACAACCTTCCAACACTAAAGGAAAGGTCTCTCTCAACTCAGTAAAGGTCAAGTTTAAAATACTACTTCAGGTTCATAAATTAATTTCCTACCGTAATCATTATGGTGCAAGTTGAAGTCTTCTGTCCTTTGCCTTTCCGTGTGAGAGTAGTCTCTTGAATCAGTGTTTAGTCATCTGCTTTTGAACATCCTCAGTATTGAGAATGTTATTTTAATTTCTTCTTTGATCTCTTCGGTCACCCAATCATTGTTTAATAGCATGCTATTCAGCTTTCAAGTGTTTGCATTTTTTTATTGTTTTTATTGTAGTTTATTTCTAATATTATGCTATTGTGGTCTGAGAAGATGCCTGACATGATTTCAATCTTCTTGAACTTGGAGAGACTTTGCCTGTGACCCAATAGAGAATGTTATTTTAATACTGCTCTTTCACAAGCGTGTCAGTTCACCATCATATCCACTCATTAATTCTTTCAAGAAACATTTCAGGGTGAGATGGGTGGTGGCCCAAGCGCAACAGGGTGACTTCTCTCCCAGCATCTTCCTGCAGTGACTCAACGTTTAGAAAAACCCCTGAACATGGAGATGTGGGCTAAGCTCCAGACACGCTTCCGGAGGAAATGCTGCTGTGTGTTCACAGTGCACGGGACGGTCAGAGCCTGTGGCCGGAGTAGGTCTTGTTCTTTGAGAAGTTGCCTCGGGCCGAGCCAGGTGGCCATGCACATCAGGAAGGCTTTGGGAAAAGTGCAGTCAGCAGACGCCATCTTGGGAATCTGATATGCAGCAACAAAAGCGAGAGGACAGTAAATGGTGCATACTGGCTTCTAAAATTAATGCATGAACTTTCTGCTTTTGTGGTTTTGTGAAACTCACCTGCGAATCCTGAGAACCTGTCACCTGGGTCTGTTGTGATACGTATTTAGGATCTGTCAGATCCTACCAACATTTTAGGGGATACAGACATAAAATATGTTCAAAGGCAACCCAACCCAACAAGTTCATGCATAACTTGCCTTAGTTTTGAGGCAAACTGCAATTTCAGGAGGATACTGTTGAAAGAGATGAATCGAGCTGTGGAAAACTTGGACTGTTTCAACATCACTGAAAAGTTGTACTCAGAATGAGTACAATATAGAATATTGTACTCAAATCGCAATGTATTTGCTAACAGTGGTTAGTGATAATTTTATAGGTGTCTCACTTTTAAAAAAATAGAATAAAACTTAAATGTTTATTAATATTAATGTGGCAATGGCCGAGCTAGACCAAATCATCTTTTTAAAGTTCTAAATAATAACCTATGTTTTTGCTTTACCAGTCATTTGAAGTAGTTGGGGTATTCCAAGATTCAGGTATTTTTGTGTCCTATGCAATTTTTTTTTTAATCCTTACCCGAGGACCATTGATGTGAGAAACATTGATCAGTTGCTTCCCTTACACACCTCAACCAGGAATTGAACCCACGACCTTTCCAGTATAAGGTGATGCTCCAACCAACTGAGCCACACCAGCCAGGGCTCCTGGGCAAATTTGTTATATTATTAAACAGTCATTCATCAATAGTATGTATATCCATCAGAATACGTTTTTTGGTAATATCATTTTCTTTGTTCTCATATTTTAGAAAAGGCGTCGTCGGATTGACCGAAGTATGATTGGAGAACCAACAAACTTTGTACACACAGCTCATGTAGGATCAGGAGACCTGTTCAGTGGAATGAATTCAGTAAGTACATTGGTGGAATGTGCAGATGAGGCCTTGAGACACAGCTGTCTGTTTTTAATGTTACACTAGATGACTTTGTAGACATCGAATATGAATACATAATGTCAGCAGAGAAGACAATAAAGTGACCAATAAAAAATTAACTTCACCTAATTTGCCAAGTACTTCATTCTGTTTCCAGTGCTAAACTCTTCATAACTGAATACATACTTTAAAGAATTTGGCAACAAGCTAGGAAGAATCAGAAGTAAAAATAAAAGACCTTTTGGCTATCTTTTCTAGAGATTTCAGTGAATTTCAGAATAGACTTTTGATTTAATCAGCTGAACTGTCTTATTCCTTAATTTTATCTGTGAGAAACACAGTCCAGGATAATAGATGCACCACCAAATGAGGGAGTTTTTAAATCAGGGTCTGCCTCACTTTTGCTCTGAGACAAGCCACTATCGAGGGCCTCTTTCCCCGGTGTCTACAGTAAACATGTCTACATGATCTTTAAGTGTTTAGACCCGGAAAGTCAGTCGGCTTTTATGAACAGAATTATGGTCCGTTGTATATACTCATTCACTGGACAGCGTTAACAAAAGGCTTAACAAGAGAACAGAGTTTTAAAATAGGTAGAGGAGTATCCTGGATACAGCAAACAAGCCTGGCGGTTCAGTTACTAGGTAAGCAGAGGGGTGATTTGTATCTTTGTGAAAGGAAACAGCTTGTCCGTTGCAGATGGGTAGGAAAAGTGCTCTCACTAGGCTGCTTGGGCAGTGGACGTGTCAGCTGCTGCCCACGGTTCTCAGCGGCTTTGTTTCAGGTCACCGTGTGTGAAGATACTAAATGGGAACCTATGACTTGTTAATAGAACGCTTGGTTTGAAACTTATTTATGTGATGAATTTTAATTTCTTATCAACAAATGTCTTCCCCACTTCAGGTTTTTAACTCTATATAAGACAAATTAAATGTTTAATTAGGGGTGTTTACTTTTAAAGTCTTGTTTATGCACAGGTCAGGATTTCCTTTAGGATTCCCATCTGCATTTTGTCTCCACGAAGAGCCTGTCCCTACTGCCCTTTCGCTCGCGGTCGCAGGCAGAGCTGGGGGCTGTGTGCGAGCTTCCCGTTCACCTCTGCAGCTGAGGCACAGGGTCAGCGGGCCCTCAGGGAGGTTCTGCCCTGCAGTCCCCGGGCAGCCTTCTCTGCTTACTCAGGTGGAATTTTTATGAAGTATTTTAGCTCTTTACAACTAAATAAGCCTTTTGTAGCCATTGCTTATACTAGCTTGCTGCCGTCTCTAAAGCCATAGGCCGCCCCCACTGCAACCCAGCACTCCCCTACCCCGGCTCCGTTCTCACTGCCGTTGGGTATTGTGAAACCGTTTCCTGAATTGTCAGCAATAGTTCTAACTTGTAGAAGCCTGAGTCCCTGAGAAAATTCAGTCTCCTGTGCAATAATAGTGCAAATAAGGCAAAACTACAGACATGCTGTTATCCAAGGAAATGTTTTCTCACATTTGTCCATCCCAAAACCTGAGCCGCTGGAATTGGGACCTGGGCTTGGTGTACGTGGAGCAGCCACACCTGATTATTGGATGGTCAGTGACTTGTAGTTTATTTTTTCCCCTAAACACACTGTTCTTCCAAGACTGCCTTTCATACTAACTTCTTGCTAGAAAAGGGTTCTGTGACCCTTTTTATACTATAGCTCTGTTGTGTTAAAACACTGTATGTCCACAGTCACCCTAACTTATCCAGTCCACATCCTTCAGTTTGAAATTGAAGAATTCACTTTCGGAGGAAAAAGAACCTACATGGGATCATGTAAAAATCTAAAGCTCACTTGAGCAGGTGTGCTGGCTCTTCACTGTTCGGTCATCACCTCCTTGTTGCTCCATTTCCTAGCAGTCTGGCCGGATTCTCTTATTCTTTGCTTCCAAACTGCTTTTAATTGTGATGCTATTGGAATAATAATGACACACTAAGACACACTAAGAGTACTTCACAATGTGCAAATAACTGCCTTTTTTTCATCAAAGAAAGAAAATATCCCAGTATTTATATATCTCAGTCTATCAGAAAGTAGCCCAATAAAGTAGGTAGGAGAGATGATCATGCTAACTTTTACCGGTAAGAAGCCGGATATTCTGAGAAGATACAGTTCACCAGTTACAATAGGAATAAATAAACCTGGACTCATGTCCAAATCTTTGGATTCCTAGACCTTTTAGTTTATCAGACTTTATTAAGACTGTATCAGATATGTAAATTTTACCACATGGACTTTTACAATTTATCTTGGGTTGGTCCAATTTCTATTTTATTTTTGTTTTAAATTCTAGTATAAGTAATTGAGATAATCTTATATATGAGATGCATGTAAATTAAGATATTTAAGATGGAGGAAATGAAAGCTGATTTCTATACTTTTAAAATATGTA
>NW_006287375.1:1567569-1577582 GCF_000327345.1 Myotis davidii | reverse complement strand
ATTGATTTTAAAGAGAGAGGAAGGTAGACAGGGAGAGAGATAAACATCAATGTGAAAGAGACATATTGATTGGTTGCCTCCCATATGCACCCCAACCGGGGAATGAACCCAAAACATGGATTTGTGCTCAACCAACTGAGCCACACTGGCCAGGGTTGATTTGTATCCTTTTGGAATGTTACCAAGTGCCTCATGAATTACAAAAATGATTTTTTTTTGTATTAGGGAAGTAGAGAAGGTAGGGGGAGAGGGAGTTGTAGCAAAAAAATGTTTTAGTTACTAGCCTCACTATCTGCCCCCATCCATAATCAGAAAAATGTTAAGTCTTTAAAAATTCTTTTATTCTAAAACTAGAGGCCCAGTGGGGTCCCTCGGCCTGGCCACCGTCCAGGGCGATCAAGGCCATCGTGCCCAGTCTAGATCTGGACCGGGGGAGGTTGGCTGTGGGAGTGCACTGACCACCAGGAGGCAGCTCTTGTGTTGAGCGTCTGCCCCCTGGTGGTCAGTGCACGTCATAGCTACCTGCTGGTTGTCCAGTTGTAAGGGTCTCTTAGGCTTTTATATATATAGATTTTATGTCTTTAAAAATCGATTACAGCTTTTTTACTATAAAAAAGTACCCTTATAAAAAAAACAAGTAACCAAAATGTTGAGACAAGAATCACTTAGTTGCGCTTCCTTAGTTCCTGACGTGTGTCCTGTTTGTCTTGTTGTAGGTTAGCTCCATTCAGAACCAAATGCAGTCCAAGGGAGGCTACGGGGGTGGCATGTCTGCCGGGGTGCAGATGCAGCTCGTGGACACGAAGGCAGGATAGCCCGCCCTTCCCGTGAGTACTCCAGGCTCAGATGTGGCCGACCCTGGCTGGCGACATAGCCTTCATTAAGTCGGGGTTAAGAGATAAATACAGTTGACCCTTGAACAACATGGGTTTGAACTGCACAGTTCCACTTGTACATGGATTTTTTTTTCAATAAATACTGTAAATGTATTTTCTCTAGCTAACTTTATTGTAAGAATACACTATATAAGAATACATATACAAACAGTGTCAGCCAACTTATTGGTAAGGCTTCTGGTCAATTATAATTGTAGGCTATAATAGTAGGCTATTATTAGTATTTAAGTTTTGGGGGAAGTCAGAGTTATACACAGATGTTCAACGGTGCTGGGGGATGAGTGGGGGTAGTGCCCCCATCCCTACGTTCAAGGGTCAGCTGTATTTTGTTTTCTCTTTTTAAAAAATTGTGAATAAAAGGCAAAAATATTTTATTTGGCTAAATGTTAACACATTGCAGACGGATCACGAGAATTCTCTTTTCATATTACACAGTGTTTTACAAAGTATCATACTTTAATAAGATATTAGCTTGTAAATACATGTAAAAATAACTTCAAATGCAATGGGTATTTAATTTTAAAATGTGCCTTTAACATTTATGTAAAACGTTGTTTTGTACTTGTTCAATAGAAACTTATCGGCCACTGGGTAGAGCTAGCAGTAAAACTACTGGTCCTCAGGGTGTTGAATGATGGCCATAGGCATTGCTGCAGTTTGGATATTAATTTTAGGTTCCTCTTCCTCGTGAAGAACTTTTAAGTGCATTAAGACATCTGGTTGGGGAGGCTTGAAGATTCTGGTGGCAAGATGAAGCTCAGGGGTCTTTTAAACTAGAGTGAAGTTATTGTTTTGAGCATTGATCCTGCCCAGAACCCATGTGTAGTGAAGTGATTTTATACTTAAAATGTGTCAACTGTGCTGTTGATAAATCTTTCATTATCAACTTTTTAAAAGGGTGCATTCCAAAAGTGTAAAAATAATTTGGATGTTCCTTTTGGTTTTGTAGGTCATAGTGAATTTCTGTGTTTTCTCCTTCTACTATTCTTTAATTTTTGTGTGTGATTGCTTTTCTTTTCAATTACAAAAGGAAGTGTGATGGCGTCTTGTCCATCCTGTTGTGACCCTCCAGTGAGATGTACTGTTCTGCCGAAGAAGCTACTGTCGGACGAATCCTGCATTTCCTTCAGCTGGCCGCATGCCTTCGACTCCTGGACAGAGTTTCTTAGATTGTGGCTTAAATTTTATTTTTTATCAACATGGATCTGACCTTGGCATGATCTTTTCTGTGAATGCTAGCACTGTTTTCCATTTTTTCCCATTTTAACATTTCTCTTTCCACCTGCCTTATGATTTTATTAGTAAGGACCTGCTATTATTTGTTAATTTGTCACCATTTATGTATATTTTGGAAGGTATGAGACCCACAAGCACAATGATCATTTTTAGTCACTTGAAACTTCAGCAGCATGGTGTCTGCATGCTTGGTGAAGTTGCTGCGTGGAGGAGCCCCTGGGCTGGCGAAACTGCTGCTATTAGAGAGGTCAGCTGTGGTGCCAAGTCACACCGTGTCACAGAAATGGTAACTTGTAGTTTATTAGAAATACGACTTTTTGGTCTATTTAGAGAGAATTATACTACAAGGCAAGTTTGCATTTGTAAGGCCTTCATTCTGTTGTAAATGTTCACTATTTATTTGGGAGCGAGGACCTGGAGTGAGCAGATGGCTGTGCATCGAGTGTTGTGGTGACGCCTCCATTGGGCTCTGAGCAGCAGCCGCTCGTTTCTCTGCACTCACTCTGTTGGTCCTTGTTTTAATGTCATGTCTAATGTTATGGTGTCCAGTAGAGTGTGTTGAACCCCTGGCCTCTCCTAACTGCAGACTCCAGAGCCAGTGGCCTATCCACGCACCACATGTCCAGGGCAGTGGAAGTTGCCACTGAAAACAACCTGTCTGGTGACTTTATGGAATTGGTGAGAAAACCTTTGCTTTAGTTGCAAAATATGTTTATTCTTCCACAAACTGTATTTCAGATGAATCTGTAAATGCTTCTCCTTCCCCACAAGGGCATAGCATTTAGCCAGTTGGTGGTTTGTGTCTTTGTTAAAATGTAAATCCTGTGTCTGGTTCAGCTCTAACTACATGTGGTCAGATTAACATTTCACGCGGCGAATGGGGTTCATTGAAAACTTAGCCCTAAGGAATTAGGTAATTGAAAGTGATCTTCTGTCTTTTTTTATCCTCTTTCCTTCTCCTCAGTCCCAACTCCTTGTGAAAAGGTAACTGAATACATATTAGGTTTGTGAGGCAAAACATGAAAGCGTTTCTCCCCACTCTCTGGAATTCAGCTTTTGCACCACAGGGGGCGCCAGATCCTCAGTCCTCGTGCTCCTGCGGCTTCCAGCCTTCACAGTGCCAGTCTCCAGCAGAGAGGATCTGTCAAGGAAAAACATTGATGCTTAGTAACAAAAATATGTATTTTGCAATTTGTTTAATAACTTCTAAACTAGAATTCATCTGGTTTCACTAATTCATGGTGGATATTGCGTTCTGCAAAATGCCAGAGCCTCTGTGTCCTGCCAGTGGCATGGCTGTGTGCCGCTTTTGAAGACAGACTGGATTTTCCTGACATGCCCCACTGGTGCCATTTAGTCTACTTCTACCTGGACTTTAGAAATTTTCAGTACAATTTTTATACTTGTCATAGAACGCCTGGAACAATAGTACAGGGAGCCATGGTCCCTCTTCCCTTACTCATGCTTTGCTTTGCTTTTCCAATTACTATTTTTTTCTGCTTCTACAAGGACCAAAATACTCCATGTGCACTGGAGTGTGTCTGCATGGTGGGCCACAGGCTGCACTGTGCAGGCCATGGGCATCACAGTGGCCACACTGTGTGCAAGGGCACATGCTAAGGAAGGTGCCAGTGAATCAAGAAGAAAATTACCAAAAATTCTAAGCTAGGAACCTTGAACACATCTTGTAGGAAGGCTTGGAGATATTTGAGAGTGTGGAGGAAGCAGTGCCCCCACATTCATCGGTGGGGTGGTAAATTTTGGAGGTCATTTGGTCCCCATAGCAACGTATCTCATTTTGAAATTGAAGCTAATTAAATAGGATAGACTGTTAGTACTTTGTTGAAATACATGCTGATAACTGTTAAGCAATGGAAAATGAATGAAGGTTTAACTAACGACATGGACTCTGTTATCAGTGACCTGCATTCTGTAAATCAGGTGCTTTCTCGTGATCTAGGCATGAAACGGTGCCAATAAGCATAGAGTGGAAATGTTAGCTCTGGTGGTTGGATTCAGCATTTCCAATGCAGCATTATCCCTGGGCCTTTAGAAATACTGAGCGTATACTAGCTTTCATTTTGTTACTAAATTATAGCAGTTTCATTATAGAGAACAAGTTTGCCTTGATTTTGTTTAAATGACATCTGCTCAGCACCCAAAAGATAAAATTGACATATTTTTATAATATAAGCACACTTTTTCTTGTACATTGTGTTCATTCTTGAATAAAGTGAGTTCAGTGTTGGCTTGTAGATATTAAAAAGAAAGTATTGATTCAGTAAATGTTTTCTTTCAATCCTGGCTTGGCTTTTCCTTTCAGTGTAGTATTTTTCTTTCAAGGAATCATTTACCAGCATTCACTTAGAACAGTGGTTGCCAACCAGTAGTCCATGAGGTCCGAAAGGTTGGCGACCGCTGACTTAGAGCACCTTTGTAACATTCTTTTTTTTTTTTTAAATATATTTTATTGATTTTTCACAGGAGGAAGGGAGAGAGAGATAGAAAGTTAGAAACCCTTTGTAACATTCTTATATTTTCAGTTAAAACTATCCTCATACAAAAATAATTTATCATTTTCTTTAACTTCACCTTATAATTTAACAAACACCTAATCAAAATGATCGTAAATGTTTGGAAATTCCTCTTCAGGGTTCCCAAAGTGACAGGAACAATTGTAGTTGGAGGTTACAGCTAGATGTGATGTAAAAGGAACTGCTTTATTTTTATTTTTCAAAATATATTTTTACTGATTTCAGAGAGGAAGGGAGAGGGAGAAATAGAAGCATCAATGATGAGAGAGAATCATCGATCGGCTGCCTCCTGCACGCCCCCCACTGGGGATTGAGCCTGCAACCCAGGCATGTGCCCTTGACTGGAATCGAACCCGGGACCCTTCAGTCCGCAGGCCAGCACTCTATCCACTGAGCCAAACCAGCCAGGGCTGGACTTAGGACTTTTTATTGAAATATCTCTTTTCTCCAAATTTTCATTGCCGGGGAACATCACAAATGGGTTTTAACAAAGGAGTCAAGCCCTGGCTGGTTTGGCTCAGGGGATAGAGCGTTGGTCTGCGGACTAAAGGGTCCCAGGTTCAATTCCAGTCAAGGGCACATGCCCAAGTTGTGGGCTCGATCCCCAGTAGGGGCCATTCAGGAGGCAGCTGATCAATGATTCTCTCTCATCATTGATGTTTCTGTCAATAGAAAAAAACATTTTAAAAAAGGAGTCAAATGCCTATTCAGTTTCCCATGCTGAAGCATTTTTGTCCTCACAGTTTAAGCAGGATTTAAATAAGTTAAGACTTCTCTTTCTTAGCCATACTATCAGTTACCATTTTGAGCAGTTTTGTCCCCAGGGAGCATTGGGCAGTGTCTGGAATGTTTTTGGTCGTCACAACTTGAAGGGGTGCTGCTGCCTGGTGGGGGTAGAAACCAGGGAGGTTGCTCAATACCCATGGCGCACAGGAAAACCCCACAACAAGGGTCTATCCAGCCCCAAATGCCATGGCAGCCACAGCCGAGAAACCCTGGGTCTAGACTAGAGCAAAGATCTGTATGCTCACCACATACATCCTGGTTAGTTGGTCAGATACTGAGACCAGCTCAGTAGGTCTGACTCTGTTATGAGAATTGCCACACAATATTCTAAAATAGAAAAACTGGTAAGAAAAATATTAGAAAAAAGTATTTCAAAAAGTGGCCAAAGACTCAAAGGAAATTGGGTTAAGATGATGTTCCTTTTAAAACAGAACACCGACAATCCAGTAAGTCACCCCAATTAAGAGGGAAAGGAAGTACTGAAGAAGCCCATGTCTGTTCGTCAGCTCTGTGCTGGGCACTTTCCCCAGGACACACGTGAAAGGAACGGCGCATTAGAGAAGCACAGAAAGTAGGACCAATCTATAAAAAGTGTCAGAGGCATCTCGAATTGGCTAAAATTCGTGAAAATGCAAAACCTACAAAATTCACAGACAAATTTTAGCCTCTCGTCAGGACAGGCTTTCAGCAGACTGCAAAGAAAACGGTTGATATTTTACCTCCAGTTTATTGCCTCCATCCAGAATGGTTCAGCAAGAGAACTTAGACTATTAAATGCCTCAGGTTACTCTTACTCTATTTTAGCACCTTCACTTTTAGTTTCTGTAGTGTTCCCAAACGATGCAGTTTGTTTTTTAAGTGCTTTCTACCAGGCACATGGAACCGCTGGGCTCCTTTTGATCTCTACCCATGTCCTCTTAATCTCTTCAGCATCTTAAACGTTTTCTCTCTGGCCCGCCAGTGATGCCTAGAAGGAAAAGAACAGGTGCGCTAGAAAAAAGTTACTTCCTGAGTAAGAAGATCCAGATATTTGGCCTGGGACCTCACAGCAGGTGCTGAGGGTGGGACCTGGGAACTGAAAGGCAGGGTAATTTCCCTCATTGGATGCCGGGATCGTTCTCAGCATCTAGAAGGGTTCAGGAATCTGGAGGAGGGGCTGCGAGTAGATTAATAAACTAAGACATGAAATATAAATTTGGAAGGCATTTTTGGGGGGAGCCAGGGAGGCTTAGCTTTAGTAACTAAGTTCTTGGAGTCCCTGGACCCCTAGCTTCCAACACATTTTGCCCTATAGCAAAGCAGATATACTTATCAAAGGTAAAGTCTGGTAAACAATAAGATTATCAGGTTGGGGGAACTGCCCTCAGCTGTCTGGCAGCAGGCAGTAATATATGCAGATTTTCAGGTTCGGGGAAATGCTTTCAGCTATTCCAGCAGCAGGTAGTATGATTCAGCCCAGCTGAAGCCTCAAGTTCCATCAACCTTTTGATGAACTTCTTGCATTTATTATGACAAGCTGGAATTAGCTCCAGCAATTAGAAGGTAAGGGCAGGACAGTCAGGAGAACGTCTGATTCTAACCCCCCATTTTCCCTTGTAAATCTGAGCTCCTGAGTCCACCAGAGCTTTTGCAGTTCACGGATCTCATATGTTCAGTGGCCTTGGACAGGTGAATGCACGGACAGCTGGTCTTGGGCCCCGAAGGGATTCCCAAGCACTGGGTTTTATTTATTTTTTAAATATATTTTATTGATTTACAGAGAGGAAGGGAGAGGGATAGAGAGTCAGAAACATCGTTGAGAGAAAAACAGATCAGCTGCCTCCTGTACACCTCCTACTGAGGATGTGCCCACATCCAAGGTACATGCCCTTGACCAGAATCAAACCTGGGACCTTTCAGTCCACAGGCCGACGCTCTATCCACTGAGCCAAACCAGTCAGGGCATCACAGGGTTTTATTTTTGCTCCTTGAAGGGAATAGCAAATGAGGTACTCCTTTAAAATCTTAAGAGCTTCAACCTTTTCTTAATGTTCTTCGTTTCATCCATCTAAACACATTCAGCCTCTGTACATCTGTGCCTTTCAAATGTTTGGATGAGTCCTTCACCTCAGCCCCTCGTTCTGTACCCCGAGCTCCCCAGAGCCTAACGATGCGCGTGGAGCGCTTCACCTGCTGGTGCAGCACGCTCGGGCAGTGTCACTTTATCCACTGAGCCAAACCAGCTAGGGCCAAAATAACATTTTAAACAAGACAGCTAACTAGGCCTTTGTTTCCCCCACAGAAACACCCAATAAACAACAACTGTGGATGGGTAAAGCTCTGTCAGAAATCTAGAAACCAGTTAAGAAGCTGCAAGAACCAAGCCATGCATAAACATAAAAAGCCACCCAGAGGTGGCTGGTGGGCTGAGGTGGCTGGTGGAATGGTTTGCCTGGCCCGGGCAGGGATGGGATGCTGGGAACACGCTGGTGCAGCCGCATGGTCGAGTTTAAGGTCGATGACGGGTAAGAGTACACAGGCACAGGCAGAGGCATACCACAGACGCAAGGCTTCTGAGCACAAGCAGAAATGAGACGCTTACGTATAAATAAAGGCATTTAGAAGCAGCTGGGCTTATGGGAACTGGGTGGAAGCGCACATGCAGCCCCAGGGGCCATGTGCACCTAGAAAGGGCTGAGAGGACCATGAGCCTTTAAGCCAGCCATTCAGTAAAGACGGAGGGGGGACTTGTTTCAAATACCTAAATCTCAACAAAAAACTGTCTCAAATATGCTCAGTGAGCTAAATGAAAAACGGACAGACTAAACAACATCAACAAAAAAGATTTTCAAAAAATGAGAATATCAACAGGGATAGAAATTATAAAACAAGATACTGTAAGCCCCAGCCAGAGCAGTTAGTCAAGAAAAAGAAGGAAAAGGCATCCAAAATGAAAAAAGTAAAATTATCTGTTCACAGACAACGTAGCTGATAATGTGAAAGCCTTAAAGACTTAATGCACCCACACACAGAGCTAACAAATGAATTTAGCAAAGCTGCAAGGTACCGAATCAACACAAAAAAATCAGGTGTTTCTATCCACTAACAACAATCTGAAAAAAAATTTAAAAATTCCATTTACAACTGCATCTAAATACAATACTTATGAATAAATTTAAGGAGGCCAAAGACTGGTCCAACTGAAAACTACAAAATATTAGTGAAAGAAATTAAAGACACAAATAAATGGAAAGACATCGTGTATTCATTCACGTCCCAAGACCTAATGTTAAGGTGTCGGGACCATCCAGGGTGATCCACAGATGTAATTCAATCTCTATACAAATCCCAATGGCATTTTTTTCCCAGTCATATCAAGGGACCCTGAAGAGCCAAATTAATCTTGAAAGACAAAGTTGGAGGTACCATACTTGATTTCAAAACTTATTATAAATCTACAGTAATTAAAACAGTGCAATACGGACATAAAGACAGGCGTAGAGACCAATGGAACAGAATGGAGAACCCAGACATACACTCTGTGGTGAAATGATGTTCAACAAGGATGCCAAGGCCACTCAGTGGGGTAAGGCCAGTCTTTTCATCAAGCCACGCTGGAAACATTAGACATCCATATGAAAAGTATAAAGATAGGCCATGTCTTAGCCTGTGTAGGCTGCTGTAACAAAATAGCACAGACTGGGTAGCTTACAAATAGCAACTTACTTCTCAGTTCTGGAGGCTGGGAAGTCCAAGGACAAGGTGCCAGCATGGTAGCTCCTGGCAAGAGCCTCTTCCTGCCCATAAGCTGTGCCCTCGCATGGAGGAGGCAAGGCGTCCCTGAGGCACTTTTATTGGAGCAGCAGTTCCCCGCATGTGGGCTCTGTCCTCACAGCCAGAACACTTCCCAAAGGCCCCCCTACTCCCCCTACTAAAGCCATCACTTAGGGCTGATTTCCACATACCAGTTTGGGGAGGGGACACAAACACTGAAACCATAGCAGACCTTTATCTCACAACCTACACAAACATGAACATGAACCAGATGTAAACATAAGACCTAAGAGTATAAAACTCTTAGAAGAAAACACTGGGGAAAAGCTTCATGCCAATGGATTTGGCAATGACTTTTTAGACGTGTCATCAAAAGCACTAGCAACAAAAAGTAGAAATAGAGAATGGGCTACATCAGAATGAAAAACTGCATCAAAGAACAACAGCCTATACAGGCAACCTGGAGAACGGGAGAATATATTTGTAAATTATATAGCTGGTAAGGGGTTATATCTAGTATAAAGAGTTCCTACAGCCCAGCCAGTGTGGCTCAGCAGATTGAGGGTCATCCCATGCACCAGGAGGTGGCTGGGCAATTCCCATTTAGGGCACATGCCAGGTTGTGGGCTCCATTCCCAGTAGGGGACATGCAGGAAGCAGCTGATTGATATTTCTCCCTCATCGATGTTTCTATCCCTCCCTCCCTTCCTCTCAGAAATCAATAACATTTTTTTAAATGAGAGAAAAAAAGAAAAGAATTCTACAACCCAACAACCAAAAAAAACACAACCCAAACAATTAAAAAAAC
>NW_006287375.1:1565205-1567335 GCF_000327345.1 Myotis davidii | reverse complement strand
ATCTCTTAATTATGTGCTATTTTAAAGTTAAAAGTATAATAAAATCCCAGCTATAGTGGGTCATTTGGTTGAGTGTGGTCTCCTGCATGGAAAGATCACCAATTTGATTTCCAGTGAGGGCTTGCAGGGGGTTGTGGGCTCCATTCCCAGTAGGGGACATGCAGGAAGCAGCTGATTGATATTTCTCCCTCATCGATGTTTCTATCCCTCCCTCCCTTCCTCTCAGAAATCAATAACATTTTTTTAAATGAGAGAAAAAAAGAAAAGAATTCTACAACCCAACAACCAAAAAAAACACAACCCAAACAATTAAAAAATGGGCAAAGGACTGGAATAGACATTTCAACAAAGAAGACATACATATGGCCAATAAGTACATGAAAATATGCTCAACATCACTAATCAAGAGGGAAATGCAAATCAAAACCATAATGAAATATCTCCTCACATCCGTTAAGAGGGCTACTATCAGATAATCCAGACAAACAGAAAAACGAAGTGTTGGTGAGGACATGGAGAAATTGGAACTCAGCACTATTGTTGGGAATTTTAAAATGGTGTGACAATATGGAGGTTCCTCAAAAATTAAAAATGGAGGGGGGGATGAGAAGAGATTAACCAAAGAACTCATACACATATATGCATGACCAATAGACACAGGCAATAGTGTGGTGAAGGCCTGGGGTGGGGCAGGGGTTGGGAAGAGGGGAAGAAGGGCGGTGGGGAGTTGGGGGACATCTGTAATACTGTCAATAATAAAATAAAAAATCTTAAAGCAAATAAAAATTAAAACCAGTACTACTATATGACCCAGCAATCCCACTTCTGGGTGTATCTCCAAAAGAGCTGAGAGCAGAGTCTCAGACATACTCATACACCCGTGTTTACAGCAGCATTATTCACAGTTATAAGGTTACTCTAGAAACCTCCAAGGGACTTAATGAGACCTTCAAGGATCTTAGTGAGAAAGTCAAAGACATAAAAAAGAACCAATCAGAAAGTAAGCACACACTGACTGAGACAAAGAACAATTTATAGGGATTGAGTAGAGTGGAGGATTCTGGGAATCAAATTAATGATGTGGAATATGAGGAAGCAAAAACACCCAATCAGAAGAGCAAAAAGAATCCAAAAATATGAAAAAAGTGTAAGGAGCCTCTGGGACAACTTCAAGTGTGCCAACATTGGCATTATGGGTGCCAGAAGGAGAAGAGAGAGCAAGATATTGAAAACCTATTTGAAGTGCTTGCCTGGGCAGCACATATACTAAAATTGGAACATACAGAGAAGATTAGCATGGCCCCTGCGCAAGGATGACATGCAAATTTGTGAAGTGTTCCATAATATGGGAAAAAAGAAAGAAAACCTATTTGAAGAAATAATGACAGAAAACTTCCCTTACCTGGTGAAAGAAATAGACTTAAAGGTCCAGGAAGCACAGAGAGTCCCAAGCAAGAGGAACCCAAAGAGGCCCAACCAAGACACATAATTAAAATGCCAAGGGTTAGCCGAAACCGGTTTGGCTCAGTGGATAGAGCATTGGCCTGCAGACTGAAGGGTCCCAAGTTCAATTCCGGTCAAGGGCATGTACCTGGGTTAGGGGCACATCCCCAGTGGGAGATGTGCAGGAGTCAGCTGATCGATGTTTCTCTCTCATCGATGTTTCTAACTCTCTATCTCTCTCCCTTCCTCTCTATAAAAAAATCAATAAAATATATTTAAAAAAAATAAAATGCCAAGGGTTAAAGACAAAGAGAGAATCTTAAGAGAAAAGCAGTCAGTTACCTACAAGGGAACATCCATATGACTCCCAGCTGATTTCTCAACAGAAACTTTGCAGGCCAGAAGGGAGTGGCAAGAAATACTCAAAGTGATGAATAGCAAGGACCTACAACCAAGATTACTCTACCCAGCAAAGCTATCATTTAGAATTGAAGGTCAGATAAAGAGCTTCACAGACAAGAAAAAGCTAAAGGAGTTCATCACCACAAAACCAGTATTATATGAAATGTTGAAGGGTATTATTGAAGAAGAAGAAGAAACAAAACAAGAAGAAGAAGACGAAGAAGAAGAAGAAGAAGAAGAAGGAGAAGAAGAAGAAGAAGAAGAAGGAGAAGCGGAAGAAGAAAA
>NW_006287375.1:1564273-1564689 GCF_000327345.1 Myotis davidii | reverse complement strand
AAGAGGAAAATAGTTATATTCAAAGTTATTAAAAGCAAGGACCAAAACTAATATTACTCTAACCAGCCAAGCTATTTTTAGAATTGAAGGTCAGATAAAGAGCTTTCAGACAAGAAAAAGCTAAAGTTCATCACCACCAAACCTGTATTACAAAAAAATGTTAAAGGATCTTTTTAAGAAGAATAAAAAAGATTTAAAGTATGAACAATAAAATGGCAACAAATACATATCAACAATCGAATCTAAAAATAAAAATAAATGAACAAGAAATCTAATCAACACAATAAACTGGTGAATAACACAGAATCAGAGGCATGGAAGCATGGAACAGACATGACCAATCTCAGGGAAGGAGTGGTGGGGGCAGGAAGATATTAACCAGGGACCTTACCTATGGACACAGACAGTAGATGGTG
>NW_006287375.1:1548307-1564206 GCF_000327345.1 Myotis davidii | reverse complement strand
GGGGGGGGGTGAGGGGGGACATCTGTAATACTCTCAACAATAAAGATTTTTTAAAAAGTTGGCAAAACAAAGAAAACATCAATGGAAAAAATATCCTCAGGTGAGGATTAAAAACAAAAGGAGTGGGGGAGCTGTTATAAGGGGAGGAAAGGCGGGAAGCCTGTAGGGCAGGATGCAGATCTGGGGTGAAGAGCATAGTTGGTCAGCTGCCTGCCAGAGCTGATCTCAAAGGAGACAAGCTTTGCAAACAAGAAGACAACAGGCAGAGCGGAGAGCAGGATGCTAAGCCCCTCTGCCCGCCTTGGCTTGCCATCACCTGGATGGAGGGCGCTCCCGGCTCTGAAGCCTCAAGCCACTCATAGCCAAGACCCAACACTGCATTCCCAGCCTGGAGACCTGGGAGGGGGCTCTACTCTAAACCAGCAGCATAGATGAGAATCAATGCAAAATGTGGTTTTAATTGGGAAATAAAATCATTGAAAAGAAAATAAACAGTAACCCAGAATGCCTGGGACAGCCTGGCAGCAGTCCTGAGGTCAGGCCGTGGCCGGCTGGCATGGGGGGGGGGGGGGAGGGGAGCCGTGTTCTGCTCCACATGTGAGTCACGCAGGGTCCCGACCACCTGCCTCCGGCCCGGGCCCAGGGCCTGTGCCTGCAGGCACCTCCCGGGTTAGGAGCTCAGTGGCCCATCTCACCTATCACTCTGCCTCTGAAAGGAAACCATGAGCTCACATAGGACTTGGTGATGATAGAAAAATAACTGTTTCTAAGTTTGTTATCACCTTAGCAAGGTGAAGCCTGGATTATAATGAAATGAAGGGCTAGACAAGCTGGAGTTGACCCTGGGAAGCTGTGCCCGTGCAGCCTCAGTGCTGACTCGCAATGTGATCGCTTGTGCCCGCCCGGGACCTCGTGGAGGGGACAGGAGGCCTGGAGGCTGGGTGTCAGGAGGTGTGTGCCACGGCCCTACATGGGCTTCTGGACTCGGGGCTGGGACCGCCCAGGGCTGCCTGCCGGCTCCCCTCTCCCTCACCAGGGGCAGCTCACCACAGTTAGTTTCTTCATCGTTCTTGGAGTGGCCCTTGGCATCAGAAAAATTCTGGTAAAAATACACAAACATAAAACTTACCATCTTATCCATTTTTTTTAATTAAAATTTTTTATTTTAGCTTTCCTACTTCAGTTTATTAAGTAGCTGTTGTTTATTTTTTAAAATGTTTTTATTGATTTCAGAGAGGAAGGGAGAGGGAGAGATAGAAACATTCATGTTGAGAGAGAATCACTGATCGGCTGCCTCCTGCATGTCTCCCACTAGGATTGAACCCACGACCCGGGCAAGTGCCCTGTCAGGGAATCGAACCGTGACCTCCTGGTTCATGGGTCAACACTCAACCAGTGAGCACACCGGCCCGGCCATCTTAGCCATTTTTAAGTGTACATTTACATTGTTGTGCAACCCATCTCCACAACCTTTTCATCTTGCACAACTGAAACACTAATATTCATTAAACAACTCCCACCCCTTCCCGCCCCCCGCAATTACTATTCGTTCCTGTGTCTGTGAAGAGGACTCTTCTAGAGACCTCACATAAGCGACAGCACAGCGTTTGTCTTACTGCTACTGGCTTACGTCACTTGGCATGTCTGTTCTCAAGGTTCGTCCATGTTGCAGCATGTCCGAGTTTCCTTCCTGGTTAAGGCTTACTAGTCCTCCACTCTGTTAGACACTTTATTTACCGGGCATCTGCGGACGGACGGCGGAGTGGCTCCCACCTCTTGGCTGTTGTGCACAAACCTGCCTGGGCCTCTGCTCTCGGTTCTCTTGGGGGTTGCGCAGCAGGACTGCTGGGTCCTGGGGAGAGGTGCTGCTTTTCTGAGGAACCTCCACATGGTTTTCCACGGCAGGTCCCACCAGGTGTACAGGATTCCAATTTCTCTGCACCCTGGCCAGCACTTTGCTGAGAGCAGCCATCTTGGTGGGTGAGAGGTGACACCTCGCTGTGGTTTCGAGTGGCATTTCCCTCATGAGGGGTGTGGGGCCTCTTCCTGTGCTTATTGGCCATTCCCATGTCTTCTTTGGAGACATGTTTATTCAAGTCCTTTGGCCATTTTAAAACTGTGGTTTTGTTGTTGTGGACGAGAGAGCTCTTATTTTATAATAAACATAAATATGTTTGAAATATATATTTATAATACTCTATCATGCACATGCATTTCAAGGCTGGAAAGATAAACTATACCCTCTGCTCTCCTAATTAGAGTAGAATGGACTTTGTGGCCCCTTTGGTGACAACACTGCCATTATACACACATTGGAAACAAAGTGCAGAGGATGTGCTGGTCCAACAAGACATGCCCCTGCCCGGTGATGCCTGTGGGGACCGGGACGCACTGCCTGTCTCTGCCTGAACTGCTTTGTGGTTGTTCTTGCCTTTTAGAGTCTTCAGGTTCCTCCCCGCTCAGCTTGTCTCGATCGCACTGTGACTGCTGTGAGGATGCTTCCTCCCAGATCCCACTCCGCATGTTAAATGTTTACTTCCCGGCGGTTTAACTCAGCAAACAAGAACCTCAGAGTCGCCTCAACCAGTCAAGAGTGTCACTTCGGTGCATTTTCTACATGGAATCAATTTTGGCTTTTGGAGCATCTCGGGTATATTTCAAATAGTTGAGGTTGTCAGATAAATGACCACGAGATAACGGAGGTTTTGGCAGCCAAGACTATACGGGCAAAGAAATGAAATTCTAGAAAAGGAGAGGATATGTTAGAATTAAGGCAGAAAACGACAGAGGTGACGAGGGGAAAGAGGGAGGGAGAGTGAGGAAGGAGAAAAAGCGCATCGCCACGAGGCCACGATGACACAGGCACAGGGACCGAGGCTGTCAGGCGGCTGGGCATCGGCCCAAGGATGACCCGGGCGCCAATCACTTCATCCTCAGCAACACCTAACAGAAGGGAGGGGGCTGTTGTTAACCTGTTCTGAGGAGGAGAGAACTGAGGCCCAGGAAATATATACAACTTCCTTCAGGCCGTACCGTTAATAAACGATATTAGTTACCTATCGCTGTAAATGGACCCAAACTCAAGTTTAAAATAGCACAGCCTGGGCGGGAGGAGCTGGGGCTCGTCTCCCCTGGGGCTTACCCACGGAGGAAGCTCTCAGTGTGGGCAGGTTCATTTCCGTGCAGGATGAGAACCGGCGGCGCCCGCTTCCCGCTGACAGCTGGCTGAATGTCTGCGCCTGCACGTTCACTGCAGCGTTATCACAACCGCCGAGACTGGCAACAACCTCCGTGCCTGTCCACAGGCGGCTGGGGAAGGAGCCTGCGGCGCACACGCAGAGGCTGTGACTCAGCCTCGGAAGAAAGAAGGAAACGCCGCCGCTCGACACCGTGGATGAACCTGGAGGACGTTCTGCTCGGTGAAGTCAGCGTCACAGCGAGACGAGCCCTGCGCCATGTCACTGTCGTGGGACCCGCTGGTTCCAGGGGTCGGGTGGGGGCTGTAAGTGGGGAGGGGCTGGTGGAAAGGTACAAAGACTGGTTATGTGGGAGGAATGGTTCTAGAGTGGTACTGTACGCCATGCTGCCGCCAGTTAATAATGTCGTATTGTGCGCTTGAAACTTGCTAAGAGAGTTGATACTACGTGTTCTCACCACACACAATTTGCAAGTCTGTGTGGTAATGACAATGTTAATTAGCTTACTTGTGCTAATCATTTCACCTTGGACACGTATAGCAAGTCGTGATGCGCAGCTGTTCCCTGCCATATGCTGATGTTTTGTTTCCACCACCCAGTTTCCTATGTTGAAATCCTAACCCCAATCCTAAAGGTAATGGTTCTTATACAGATATTGCCTGCTTTTCATTGCTGTCCGGTGTTGGGCCATTTGTATTTCCTGAGCATGGCCCTTAGGAGCCCTGGAAAAGACCGACGCTGCCCCAAATCCTAGGTCCAGATGTACAGACACTGTGTTAGGAAATAGCTCCATCCATACTGACCATTCATTAATGTCCAAATATTATCCAAACAGAATCTATAATTCTGTATCTTCCGGCTGGAAGTGCTTTGGTTTCCTGACCTCTGTGAAGGAGTCTCCTAAAATATTTCACTGTGGGCTGCGGACTTATCTGGAAAAATGTCTAAGAGATGACCTTGCTGCCCTAGCTGGTTTGGCTCAGTGGATAGAGCGTCCGCCTACAGACTGAAGGGTTAGGGGTTTGATTCCAGTCAAGGGCACATGCCCCGGTTGCAGGCTTGATCCCTGGTCGGGGTGGGCAGGAGGCAGCCGATCAATGATTCTCTCTCATCTTTGGTGTTTCTATCCCTCTCCCTTCCTCTCTGAAATCAATAAAAGTAGCATGGCGCCACCTATTGGCTCCAGTGTAATATCACCACAACCTTTTTCAGTCTAAATTCTTGTTTCTTCTGATGGAAAAAGTGTGGGGAGCCAGCATTCTCATGCCAGCTCAGCCTGGTTCAGTGACCCTGAGATGGAGCAATGAAAGGCTTAGAAAAGACAAGAGAATGAAAGCTGGGCCTCGGTGGGACGCTGCCTCCCTGATAGACAGCTCCAGCGCCCACAAGCCGTGTCTTTATTTTATAGTAGATGCCATGAGGCAAAGTAAGGGCGTGATCAAGATGTTTACAACTTCTCCTGGGTTTCAACCCTACTCAACTACATGCACCTGAACTCTATCACTCAGGCACGTGGGCCCACGTGTTCGGACCATAGGTTCACGCTTACAACTACAGCTGTTGGCTATAATTGTGCTGGGAAGGCTCTGCCCTCCAAGCTGGAAGTTGCACGTGGCAACGAGAGGACTGTGCCCTCTCATCAGTCCAAGGCTTGAACCTGTCCAAAACACTGTAGCCGCGCCCCCCAAAAAAGTGCTCTGCCCATGATCATCTGCCAGCGACCTCAAGTCCAGGGGTCCACGCCCAACCTTTTAGCCACAAGGCAGGGCCCCATCACCTTTAGCTCATCTTTTCAATCTGTTGCTAAGAACCTTGTTGCCTGAAAGCAGTTTACTAATGGGAATCTGTATGAAGCAAAAGAAAAGCAATGGTGCTGAAGCTTTCAAATTAGGCCATTCTAATTTAATCTGTCTATTTTGGTGCCACTTAATACATTTTCTTTCAATTTTTATGTAGTGCCTCTGTGACTTTGAACATCCTCCCTCGTACTCCAAAGGAAATGGATCACTTGTAAATTTTTAATACAAAAGTCTTGTTAACGTAAGAAAACATTCAAATCTGTGAAGAATTTTTGTGAGTTTGAGCCAAACTGTCGACAATTGCCGGGAAGCAGTATCTCAACCTAATGCTCTGCAGAGGGGCGGGCTTGCACCTATTTTTATAAATTACCACCAAAGGTGGAGACTTAAGTGGGTTACATGAAATCTATTGACGGATTAGGGAGGTGGGAGAAAGTAAAGGGGGGGGGAGGAATATCTGGGATTGGATAAAAAGTAAAAAGAAAGACACATGCTTCTTGAGGTGCTGGGAGGTTCTCTCGGGGGCGCAGCTACTCCTTACCGCTGACGGAAGACCGGTCCTCTCTTCTGGGGGGAAGGACGTCCTCTTCCACGGAGCGCAGATTCGGGAGGGATGCACATGGATCGGTGGGGAGGAGGGGGACACCGGCCTAGCCAGTCAGATCAGTCGAATCAACTCCCGATCAGTTTCCTGGGGCAGATGTCGCAGCCAGACAGCCCTCCATCCAACACATGCGCCTTTTACATAGGGGGGTACAGGACAGCTAACAGGCAAAGATTAACATGGTAACAATAACAATGAGGACTTTTGTGGTCTGTGCCCTGAGGGGTCCGGCAAAGGGAAGTCGCCCTGACAGTCCACAGGTGGGCTATCTTAGATGAAAAAGACAACAGGCTCAGTAAAAACTGAAGCTGATCTTTGTCAGAGAAGATACAGGGACATGACTGCCCACAATAAACTGTTTTTCAATTAAAGGCTCTAATTTCAGACCATCCTTTGTGGTTACTTTAGGTCCCTTGAGTGTGCCAGGCCGCCTGAGTTAGTTAGGTTCGCATGTGGCCCCTTTGCGTCCAGTTTGCAGACCGGCAGAGCCGAAATGGGGAACCACGGTTCTGAATGCTGATTCTCTATGAATACCTGTCCTATCTTCTCGAAAATACTGTGAATTCCAAACAATTCCTGGCAAAGAAAATTTTTGTTTTAAGAGATCTGTACAGAACACAGGGACACAAGACAAAGCTATTAAATATGTGAAAGCTCTGAACTGAATTTTTTATTTGGGAATGAGGTAAGAAAACTGGCATTTAGTGCAAAAAAAGGACATTGGGCGGATCAGAGCACTGGGGAGGGTGGCGGGGGGTGAGGTGCCAGCCCAACCCAGGACAAGACACCAATACCCACAGAAAAGGTGGTAACTCTGGGTCTTCCTTACTCAGTTGGAGAACCAGGTAACACCACCCGACGTCATCGCTTTCAGAACTGGTGCGGACGGGGAGCCGTAGGACCCCATTCAAGAAGTTTGGACGCGAAAGCAGAACTGCGCCAGGTTCTGAGATCTGATCCATAAAAGAAACTGCTTCCTAAAGGAGCGAGCAATCGGCGTGCTGTGGGTGCCCACTCAGTATCCAATCTTTCCTGCTTCTCTGAAAGGCATCCCACTTTTAAAGAAGAAAATCAATACTTGAATGTCTCCATTGGTATCTACGCTTTTCTCTGTCTCCAGGTGGGTTTCCAGCCTCCTGCCACTCTGCGGGTTCCTTTTGCAGATAGCACCCTGCCCCTGGCGTCCCCCTCAGGGGCGAGGAAAGGGCATGTGGAGGCCAGAGCTTCTCCCAAGCTTCTTCCCCTCCTCTCCAGTCAAGCCCCAGCTCAGAATCCAGAACCCTTGCCCGGGGACAAGGCCTGGCTCCAATCCCATCAATAGCCGCATTAAAATACTGACCTTCAAATCTGTCATCTGTGGACAGGCCACTGACTCTTGGGACCAAGGAGTCCTCACCCCTGGCCCCCAACCTTTCAGGTTCCCAGTTTCCTCCTCCCTCAGAATCCTAAGTCTAGGGCCTCGCCTTCCCCTCCTCCCTCAGACCCAGAAGTCTAGGCCCCTCGTTACTCCTCCTACGGGTCCTCAATCCCCTCCTCTCTTGGGCGCCCTGCCTCCTCAGGACCAAGGGGCCAGGACTCTCAAGTCTCCATCCCTCCCTAGGACCCAGGTCATGCAGCAAACAGCCCAGGTTCGTGCAGGCAGAAACCCCCCTGACTTCTCTCCCGCAGTTACTCGCTCTCAACTACCTCCAGCGTTGTTTTTCCCAGAGGCGGGTCTGACACAGGAGCCCGCCTCCGGAGTCCAGCTGTGATAAGCTACTCATGGCGTCAGTCACTGTTATCCAGCCAATAGACACCCGCCTCCTACTAGCCTGGGCCACTCAGGGCGCGCTCCTCAGTAGGCGGGCCCCACGGCCTAAGTCGGAGAGACATAGGCTCTCAAAGACGCCAGTCCCGCCCGCCTGCCAATAGGGGGAGCGCCTGGGGGAGCGGGCATCCGGGTGGTGAGGACGCGGGCTCTGTGGGTCCAGCGGGTAGGCCCTTTCGGGCGCGGCCGCGTGGGGGTTCTGGGCTTACTAGTACCTCCGGCGGGAAGCGGTGGGCTTGGCGAGGCTTGGAGCGGAGCGGGGAGTTTAGGTGGCCACCGCCCATTTTGCTTTGTTGGAGGAACTGAGTCGGGATGCACAGTCTCAGATATTCATCCGTCCGTTCCATTCCTCACTCCCCCTCTCCCCCCCCATGATTCTTGTCTGTGCCAAGCTGCCCCGCCCCCGGTCCCGTCAGTCCTTCCTACCCGTTGGGCACATCCTTGCGCTGCATTGTGCCCGCTGGGGCTCATGCCCTCCTGGTGATTTCCCTGTTGTTCTCGTTATAGGTTTCTTGACTAACGGCCTTCAGTCTCCAGTAAACGCCTCTCCCAGCTCAGTTGACCGCCCACACCTGGCCCCACCTGCACCTGGTCCGACCAGAAGGCCCCGCTCCCCCTACCCTACCCAGCTGATGCCATTTTGGTCTCAGCCCGTCTGCTAGCAGATGTAATAAAGTCATAATTCTTTACCCCTTTGGCCTCGCGCATTTCTCCTTCCGCGACCCTACCACCACCTTCACGAATTCCCTCACTCGCTGACTTCCTCATGACCCCTCACACCCACCCATTCCTCACACCTGAGGCCTCCTGTGTGCCGCCCGCATGCTGGGTGATGGGGACCAAGATGCGTCAGGCCTGGGGCAGAGGGGAGGGCGGACCCGCACATTGATGGGCAGGGCTGTCAGAGGCCGGGGTTTCCAGAGGAGGGGCCGTTGGAGGAGCAGGTGGTGCCACGCAAGGGGCAGGAAAGCCGGGCGGCCTGGCTGTGGTCCGAGGCTCACGGGTGCGGCAGGCGCCATGGGGCCAGGTGGAGGGAGGACAGGCGGATGCGCTCCACACAGTGCGGGAGGCTGCCGCATCTCAAGAATCATTTGGGGTCATCAATTGCTCATTCCCCAAAGTCCATTTCCCAGGATTCCTTGCAGCTAACAGGCACGCTACACGGTTCTAACTAGTGAAATGTAAGCAGAAACATGCAAGC
This sequence comes from Myotis davidii, assembly GCF_000327345.1. Classification (NCBI taxonomy): domain Eukaryota; kingdom Metazoa; phylum Chordata; class Mammalia; order Chiroptera; family Vespertilionidae; genus Myotis; species Myotis davidii. The sequence continues at coordinate 1,555,598 of NW_006287375.1, read as the reverse complement.
GGAGCTGCAGGAAAACCTGTTTTGCTAAGAGGCTCACTTGCGCCTTTCCCCTTCAGCCCTTACTTCAGGAAACACTGGTGATGCCCATGACGCAAAGGTCAGGTCCCGGAGACACTGTGGAGTCATTCTATCAGTCGGCCTGAGGCTTTCCCAGAAAAAAGCAAGCCCAACGGGGTTTAAGCCATTGTTACTGGGTTTGTAATCAAACATACTCAATACTGTTTTAAAAACTAGGTATCTTCGTGCTTTACAGATACTATGAATATAGTTGGACCATTCAAATTTCTCTGAAGACTTAAAAAATAAGGCCTTCACACCAGTGTGGGTCCTATACTGGCCCTCTGAGTGCTAATTATTCTATCTGCTGCCGTAACATTTGCAATAAAGTACAGAGAAGGCTAATGTAGATTATTGATTTCACCAATGTATTAGTAGATATGATAATAATAAATGGTACTTTTACATTCTCTTAACCAAAAATATAACAAATATTTACACTCAGTAAAAATACAAAAAGCATACAGAGGCACCGTCTTTCTAAAAGACATAAGTTTAAGAGGTATCAAAATAGGAGACAAACATTGCTTGGTACAGGAAACTTGACAATCACTGAATTGTGCAGTATAATTGCTATTAGACTATTATAACTGTGCAGTTTTCTTTTTGTCTCTTGAAGTTCATGTTTCATTTTTGAAAGATCAAGTACAACTGCATTCTGTGTATAAAAAATAAAAAAGCCTTTAAAAAGCACAATGAAAGCTAAATATGAACTGGGGTCCAAGTTTAAATTTGAAAATGTCCTGTGACACTTCTCTGAAGACTTATTTCTCCATTTGTTCTAGCTTTTAAGGTAATTCTAAAATGACACATCTACTTGAGTATCTAATTTTTTATAAATTTAAAATATATCAGAATAACAATCCTTGTTTTAAATACACAAGGAAACGTCCTCCCGTTCTTCTGCAGGGAAGAAAACACTTCATAAAAATTAGGTTCGTTTGGGTTTACCCCCCTGGATCACTGCCGCCGTCCAGCCTGGAGGCCCTCCGGGAGGCGATGCAGATGTGACAACATGACTTATCACCCTCATGAAAAACCGCTTAAGGCTTTTTCTCCCTAAAATCATTCTGAAAGTAATCATTTGGAGGGAGCAAAAATCTATTAATTACAATCAACTTTTATGGAAGTATGTATTGGATTTACTAATTCTGCAAATCTTTCTTCTCGAAGAGCCTATGCTGAAACTAATTTGGCAAAAGTTTGCACCATGGATTTACTGCTTTAGTTAGTAGTCCTGGCAAATTCAGAATTGTGGTGGGATGAAGGCATGAGTCTCTTTATTATAAAGTTATAAATTTATAAAATAAAAACAAAAGCAAATGGGGATTTAGAATTGAATCAAATACAGGTTAAGGCTTCTCTTGTTCTTGTCATATGACGAGAAGGCGGGAATGTACCCTAAAATAAAATGTAAAAATAAAAACTCGATTTTTTAAGGGATACATTCATATCACACTACAAAGCATTTGGCTTTAGTTCCTGATCAATGTGATCAGCTGATCCAAATACAGTTTAAGTTTCGATGAAACAAAGGCATCTACAAGGTGCAAGAACAAAACCACAAGCCTCCAAATCTCTGTGCAAGATGTTACTGACAACACTAAGGACAAAGGTGTGTAAAGCTCCCACTGGATTGCAAGACCCGCTAAATAAACAGACAATGTGCAAAGGGCACATTTTCCCAGGGTAATGAATGTAAAACGTGAGAATGCCCAAACCTGATGAAAAGATGGTTATTGCAAAAATATATTTCACTTTGGACATGAAAACAATGAAGCAAATCAGTGAAGGAAATATCTGTGATCAGAGAATGTCTGTTTACAGGTCAAATGACAACAGTGTGACTTTCAAACCAGGATTTTGGTCTGGGCTACTTTCCATTTCAATGGACCCAGAAAGCTATGGAGCCAATTAGCCTCATTCTACCATACCTGGGGTTCATTTCTAAGGCTTATGTTTCAGATTAACATTATTTTGCCCAGGGGAATTTTTCAGACATGCTGTCTTTCCTAAAATGAAGAAACATTGCTTGCAGCGGTTCTCAACCTGTGGGTCGCGAACAATGAAAATACATCCTGCATATCAGATATTTACATTACGATTCATAACAGTAGCAAAATTACAGTTATGAAGTAGCAACGAAAATAATTTTATGGTTGGGGATCACCACAACATGAGGAACTGTATTAAAGGGTTGCGGCATTAGGAAGGTTGAGAACCACTGGCTTAGATGGAAAAGATGGACTACTGCTATTTACACTTGGAACTGACTTATGATTTTAAACTGCAGGGGACAGAGACAGGGACGACACAGCTGGGAACAACGGGCACACACTGAAAGGAAGTCACAAACACTAAACTCTACATGTGCGTGTGGACCAGCACACAGAGTAAACCCATTTGGCTCCAAGCGGGTCTGGGTAGTGCACGTCAATGGCTTTGGCTTTTCTTTTTTTTTTTTTTTGGTAGCCACAGAAGTTTATTAAGCTCTCATTTGCCTTTACACTAAAAAACAAATTTAAAAATTTAAATGTAAGATAGAGAACACATTATATTTTATTTGTAAAAATGTGGAGAGGCTAGCTTGTCCACTAAACAATCATTAAAACTTAAATACCTAAGAGTGCCATGCCCAACGGGCTATTAAAAAATATATTTCCTTTCTGTCTTAGGCTACAATGGGAACAGAGATAATTCATTTCCATAATTCTAGTGCCTGTTTCCTTCACAGAAATTTCTACCAATTACAGTGGGGCCTTGACTTACGAGTGTCCCGACTAACGAGTTTTTTGAGATACCAGCTGTCTCTCGGCTGATTTTTTGCATTGAGTTGACAGAGTAATTTGAGTTAACGAGTTCCTTAACAAGCTTGGTCTCGAACGAATTAAACTCATAAGTCAAGGCCCCACTGTATATACCTTCATGAGCTAATGAGCTTTACTGCAGGCAGCTGGGAGATCAGCGGGTCCCAAGCTGTGCCATGGGGAGAGTGCGGCAAAGCACTGACCAGAGCTAAGTTCATCCTCAGGGTCCCACCACCAGGATGACACATCCTTTAAAAAAGAACTCCATATTCGAGTTGAGAAACTTTTAGTTTTGGGTTTCTATGGAGTAGAATGCTCTAGAACCCATTCTCTATTTACTGTATTTATACTTTTAGTTAGATGCAGCATGACTTTCACATAAACATTTCATTCGTTGGAAATTAGGATTGCCTCTCCCTTCCCCAAAGGACTGGGAAGAAACCCTGTGGCAGTTCATTCGGTCTTCCAAATGGAGACCAGCACATGAGTATTTTTCTTCCTACGCCTCAACTGCAACTGGCATCCAATTCCACTCAGGCTGAGACCTGACGTGCATTGGTGCTAGCTAGATCCTCAAAGTTCTGTATAGGTCAAGCATATCACCCTATAAAGGCGACTTCTGTTTGGTCAGATCAGAGACAGTTTTATGGTCTCAAACAAACATCAGCGAATGAGAGCTTCCAAATACAAAACTCACAAAAACTTCAAATAATAAGTTACTTTTCAAACACACAAGACTATCGTCCATATTGGCAGACATTTTGAATTTGTCCATTAGCCCAAGCTATGGCTTGAAAATACTACCACGACTATTTTAACACGTTAAGCACCATGCCAGTCACCGGTGACTGACACTATACTTTTCCGTCTGGACTGGTCAGTCACTGGTGCTGCCAGCATATCGGTGAAATCGGATATCGCGGGCTAAACGGAAAACAAGACAAAACAGGCTTGGCGCTTAACGTGTTAAAAATAACTTGTTAAAGGAAAACCTATAGTGATATAATATTATACACGAGGAGGACTCCGAGTCTGGATTTGTTCTAGTAACTTGGTCCCAAGGCAGGTCTGGTGTGCAAAGTGAAGACGTATCCAGGCACGACATCCATCGCTGCGGAGACGCGCATCTGCAGGGATCAATGAGGAGGCAGGCGCAGGCTCATCGCGGCTCAGAGGACGGGGAATGGAACCTCTGGTTGCGGCAGCGGCAGCGTGCTGTCTGCTGGCCGGTGGAACCATGAGGTGGCTCTGCCCACTCCTTCCTCCAGGACTTTTCAGGCGTCAAATGGGCCTCCAAAGGCTAGACTGCTGACACCTGTTCATTTTCTGAAAATGATAAAAATACAATTAAGTGATAGATTAGCATATTCATGAATAACCTAGATATGTTATAAAATTAGTCAATTTCAACAAAGAAATCCTCTCAATGATCCTATCAAGGTCCAGATTTTCTTGTAATGACATTTATGAGTTCTGATCACACTGAAAGCTGACAGTAAACTGGAATTTCATAACTTCTTTTTAGTTACTTTATTACTCTATTGTTTAAGAGGATAAAAGTTCATTTATTTTTAACGAAGCAAACCACAGCTGCTAAGTCAATGAAGGATTTTGCTCATAAAAGGAGCTACACCAATAGCATGATTTCAGATAATTTTGCATTTTGACACTTCCAGTTTCAAGTTTCCATGCATTCATGTAAGCCATGACTACAATAATGTCAAGAACTTCCCTCAAAATTAGACTGAGCCGCCTTCAATCACATATAAGAATCCTCCATTTAAGTTGGAAGAAGGGGACTGGGCACACAATCAAACGGTTTGATCTTTTTCATTTAAAACACACACCAGCGCCCTAGCCGGTTTGGCTCAGCGGATAAAGCATCGGCCTGCGGACTGAAAGGTCCCAGGTTGGAGCCCCAGTGGGGGGGTGTGCAGAAGGCAGCCCATCAATGATTCTCTCCCATCACTGATGTTTCTCTCTCTCTCTCCCCCCCTCTTCCTTCTTCTCTGAAATCAATAAAACTAAACAAAAAAACACACACGCCATCACCCAGCCGGTGTGGCTCAGTGGTTGAATATCGACCTATGAACCAGGAGGTTCAAGGTTCGATTCCCGGTCAGGGCACATGCCTGGGTTGTAGGTTTGATCCCAGCACGGAGTGTGCAGGAGGCAGCCAATCAATGAGTCTCTCTCATCAGTGATGTTTCTATTTCTCTCCCCATCTCCTTTCCTCTCTGAAATCAATAAAACAAACCCAAAAAACAAAAAACACACCATCATATTTAGAGATTTCTTTTTTTTTTTTAAATATATTTTATTGATTTTTCACAGAGAGGAAGGGCGAGAGATAGTTAGAAACATCGATGAGAGAGAAACATCGATCAGCCGCCTCCTGCACATCTCCCACTGGGGATGTGCCCGCAACCCAGGTACATGCCCTTGACCGGAATCGAACCCGGGACCCTTCAGTCCGCAGGCCGATGCCCTATCCACTGAGCCAAACTGGTTTCGGCGAGATTTCTTTTTTAAAAAAAAATAGATTTCTGAGGCATTTAAGAAAACATTTCTGATGATCTAAAACACCAGTATAAAGGCCATTTAATGTGTTTAGCAATTCATTTAAGAGCCGTTAAGGGAGTTTGTCAACATACCGTCTGCTTCGCTATCTGCATCAGTCACATCTGCTAGTTTAGGATGGGATGGCTGCAAACTACGCCTCTGAGGCTGAGTTACAATCTTCGATGGAACACAGGCCATGGGGTTGCTACTGAGAGAAGCTGATGGCAGTCTAGACAAGCTGTTATGCATCATCTTTGATCTCTGCACTGCCACACTGTAATCTGGAGGTTTTAGGTGTAGGTGGGGTCCTTCCTTTAGGTCCGCTAAAGAAATCCCCATGTATCCTGGAGGAGTAGGAGGTGGCTCCCTATACCTATCCTCCTTCTTGGGTGAGGTGACACAGTACACTGGCATGAAAAATAAGCAATGGACATGTTAATGAAAAATACAAGAAATTAAAAAAACATACTGAAACTTATTACAATGACAAAACAACTTAAAAACAGACAAAATGAATATGTATATTTGAATACAGTGATAGCAGATTAAAAACATTTTTTAAAAAGCTTAATAAATGTAATATTTAAACTTGTTTTTAAAATATGTAAATTACATTAGGTTTTATAAACATTAAATAGAATGACAGAGATGACAGATAACGGATTCCTTTGGCAGTTCAGCCCTCAAACCACAGAATTGTGTGACAAACTCCTCAAGGAATAGTTACTATTCCTTGTAACCCCAAAGATGACTGAGTCAGAAACATTTTAAGAGTCCACCCTAAATATCTAGATGGACTTTCACAGAAATCACTTTTGGGCCCTTTTTTTTAAGGATGCTCTCCCTCTCCCCCTGTTTTATGGTACTCCTGGGTAGACTAAGTTGTCGGTTCTGGCATATGAACAACTTTAACTTTCCTGGTATAGAGGAGCTAACTCCTTTAAGGGCCTTAGTCTAACTTTTGCTCTGTGATTAAGTGAACAAGAAAAAACACACATAATTTTAGGAAATCCATCTTCAATTAAGTTTCTCTGATTTTCAGTGGACGTTAGAAATAATGGTGACTTAAAATGCTTTCCCCTAAGTTTATAAGCCCTGGGACTAAGGTAAGCAGAAATAGGTTACACAGAGTGGAAGGTCCATGAAATGAAGACCAGCCGACAGACAGAACCCACAGAACAAAAGGCTCTGAATTCCTCGATCATAAAAGTGACTTTTAAAACACAAACAATAACTACATATGAGCAGAACAAATTAAAAAGGACCATGAAATAATTCTAATATTAATTCTCCCTTAGAGGATCAAGTTTGTCCATAACTACATTTCTAAAACTGTCAGTAAAATTTGCATGTAGTAACAAGGTCAGAAAGGATTTCCATTCCCATCTGTGAAGGATGGAATGAGGAGGGGATGGAGATGATGTCAAAAGAAGAAAGACAAGCTCAGCCAGTATGGCTCAGTGGTTGAGCATTGACCTAGGAACCAGGGAGGTCACGCTTCGATTCCCAGTCAGGGCACATGCCCGGGTTGTGGGCCTGACCCCCAATTAAGGGGTGTGCAGAAGGCAGCCAATAGATGATTCTCTCCCATCATTGATGTTTCTATCTCTCTTCATGTCCCTCTCTGAAATCAATAAAAAGGTATTTTTTTTAAAAAAAGAAAGACATGAATGAAGAATATAAGTAATTTGACTAGTCATCTAGAAATGAAAGAATAAAGTATTTTAAAAAATCTATTATCCCAAATGGACAAGAGAAGGATATCATATCCATTCACATTCATGCTTATAAAGGGTGTCCCAAAATTCACGCAAAAAGTAATTTTGATAGAAAACACAGGTTTATAATTAAAAATTGTAATACCT
>NW_006287375.1:1537937-1548225 GCF_000327345.1 Myotis davidii | reverse complement strand
CCTATACTTTATACGTTATGAATCAATAAAAAGTTTCCAATTTTTAATTATAAACCTGTGTTTTCTATCAAAATTACTTCTTGCGTGAATTTTGGGACACCCTTATATCCATCTTGTGGTTATCTATAAAACTTTAATAAAAAAAAAAGGCAAAAATTGAATTAACTAAAAGCCACTCTATAATGCAATCTGACTTATATAACAGAGCTATAATAATCAAAACAACATGGTATTGGCAGAAAAACAGATACACAGATCAATGAACTATAATTGAGAGCCCAGATATAAACCCACATATATATGGACAGAAAATTGTTGACAAAGGAACCAGAAACACACACTAGAGTAAAGAAAGCCTCTTCGATAAATGGTGCTGGGAAAAATTGAAAAGCCACATGCAAAAGAATGAAACTGGATTATAGTTTGTTCCCATGTACAAAAATTAATTCAAAATGGATCAAAGACCTAAATATAAGACCTGAAACAATAAATTACATAGGAGAAAACATAGGTAGTAAACTTATGGACTTTGGTTGTAGAGAACATTTTATGCACTTGACCCCAAAGTCAAGGGAAATAAATGAATGAAACTATATCAAACTAAAAAGCTTCTGCACAGCAAAAGAAACCTACAACAAAACAAAGAGTCAGAAGACCAAATAGGGGATGATATTTGCAAGAGATAGCTCCAAAAAAGGTTTAATACCCAAAATATATAGAGAACTCATAAAACTCAACATCAAACAACCCAATCAAAAAATGGGTAGAGGACCTGAACAGACACCTCTCCCAAGAAGATATATAAACAGCCAACAGATACATGAAAAGATGTTCAACCTCACTAGCAATTAGGGAAATGCAAATCAAAGCTATAATGAGATACCACCTCACTCACACCTGACAGAATGATTATACCAACAAGACAAGTCATAAGGGTTGGAGAGGTTGTGTAGAAAAGGGAACCTCATTCACTGCTGGTGGAAGTGTAGACTGGTACATTCTACATTGGAATGGAAAACAGTCTTGTGACTCCTCAAAAGTGTCCTTCGATAGAGGATTGGATAAAGATGTGGTACAACCTGGCTGGTGAACACTGACTCAGGCACCAAGAGGTCACGGGTTCAATTCCTGCCTTGATCCCTGGTGGGGGGCATGCAGGAGGCAGCGGATTGATGAATCTCACTCATTGGTATTTATCTCTTGTTCCCTCTGCCTTCCTCTCTTTCTCAAATCAATAAAAAATAAAAAAAGATGTACGTATACACAATGGACTACTGCTCAGCCATAAGAAAACATGAAATACGCACATTTGTGACAACATGGATGGACCTTGAGAATATTATGCTTAGTGAAATAAGTCAGACAAAAAAAGCTAAGAACCATATGATTTCACTCATATGTGAAAATAAAACTGAACTTGTGAACACAAACAGCAGTGTGGTGGTTGCCAGAGAGAAGGGGTACGGGGTTAGGAATGAAGGGGGCCTAGTATAAGGTGACAGAAGATGATTTGACTTTGGGTGGTGGGCACACAGTGCAATATACAGCATCTTGTAACATAGAAACCCACACCGGAAACCTGTGATCCTATTAACCAATGTCACCCCAAAATTGTAATTTAGTAAAAAGTAATGTAATTTGACAAATATAAAACAACTGTGCTATGGATATGCTATAAAAATCAAACTGAATTGAAATTTAATATTCATATTTAATAAATATTAAATTGAAAAATTTCAATTGACATCATAAGCTATAGAATTGAGTTATGATAAAACTGATTCAAAGTATAGTCAGTCATTCCACATAAATAGAAAAGCAGGGGCTATTATATTCAAGTATTTACATAATTTAAGGAAGAAAGGAAAAAATGTAGTTGATGGCTTGAATACTAAAAGAATAGACCAAGCAAGCTGTAATGAGAATGGAATCCACAAACAGGAGTGCTTCAGACCAGTATTCTGAAAAAATGCTTTGGATTTCCTTATCACATTTCTTCTCACTTGTACTGCCTAAAAGTAGTATCAGACTGAAAGTTTCTACCATGTATGCGTAGCAACTGTGGTCCAAACAATTTATGGGGTGACAGAGAGCATAATCCCTTTATTATTATTGCATAGTAATGCAGTGTTTCCACAATGAACAAAAAACTCAAAACAATTAATTAAATACCTTCATACCAGCCTTTTCATTTTTATAGGCTTTAAAACCTGTTCCAAAGTTCCTGAGAAATCATGAACTTTAAAAAAATAATTTATTTGAAGAGGGAAGAGGAGTTGAAGTGAGAGATGGGATTTTTTTCAAGAATAAAATTTTAAAGCAAGATGTCCCAATGCCATTTTTACCACTTAATCTCTAAATGCCACAGATGCACCAGAGAACACAGAACTTACCAATCAAGCCCTTTTCTGTACTTGAAGTAACAGTTTTATAAACTGGGTCAGCGCCATCCTTGGGGTCCAAGCTTTCAGACAACTCAGCGGCAGTGTTCTCCAACACCCTCCGCTTAACTGTCCCATAGTTTGGTTCGTACGTGTCAGAAAGAGAACTGGAGGAGGCCCAACTCTGTCTCATCTGATTAGTCTCGAGGCTTCCTTTACACTGACCACAAGTTCTGGAGCAGCTTTTAGGACAGGAATAGGGCTCACAGTCAGTGGGTTCAACTTCAGCAATGGGGCCATCCAAATGGGTATGTCGATAGGAGTTCAAGAAATCCCAGCCTTTTGGGTTTGGAAGGCTTTGGAAGTTGTCATGGGAACTGCTTGAGCAGGAAGTCCAACTTCCACGACCACTATCGCCTGCTTCTATAATGATGTGCTCATGAGAAATCTCTTCATTGCTCATAGAAGATGAGACAGCTAAACTCTTGATTGGAGATGGCTTTGAGAGTGTCCACCTAAAATTGAAGATACAAGATTAAAAGTAATTTATTGGCTTATTGGAAAACCTTTCTTCTGTCCATTTCAAGTATTAAATGCATCCAAGGGACTACAGGGCATCCTATATAACAAAAGCCTAATATGCTAAGTGTCTGGTCGTCTGTTCAACCAATCAAAGCATAATATGCTAATGATGTGCTAAGGCTGCTCAACAGCTCACTATGATGTGTTGTGCACTGACCACCAGGGGGCAGACAGCTGGCTGGTCGACCAGTTGCTATGATATGTACTGACCACCAGGGGACAGACATTCCAATCGGTAGGTTATGTTGCTGCTGGGGTCCAGCCGATTGGGATTGAGTGAGAGGGGCCGGACATACCCTGGAGCCCTCCTGCGGTCCCTCCCTGGCCCCAATCGTGCACTGGTGGGGGTCCCTAGGCCTGGCCTGCGCCCTCTTGCAATCCGGGACCCCTTAGGGGATGTCGGAGAGCCAGTTTCAGCCCAATCCTGCATGCCAGGCTGAGGGACCCCACTGGTGCACGAATTTGTGCATGGGGCCTCTAGTGTATCATAAGAGTTCATGCCAAAATAACCTTGTGGAAAAAAATGACCCTATCATCAATCATCACTAAATTTCTATTGGCATTAATGTTAATACTTAGCTTAGAAACATACACTGAAGAAACACAATCACTTAGCAAGGTTTCCTCAGAATTTTTCTTGAGTTGAATTTAAACGAGAATGAAAAATGTGGCTAAAATGAATAAAATTAAGAATATATTTTCATTCTTGGTCAAAATAATGCTAGATTCTCTCTATGCATGCAGAAATAAGAGTTCCCAGCTACAGGAATGCACCTCTGAGGTTAGCTTATTTTTCAGTGTTCCTCTGAGGTCAGCTGAGTACAACATTAAGTAAATAGCAACTTTCCCAACTATCTACTACTAAATGAATTCTATTATTTACAGCAGGGGACCCCAATTTAAGGCTCACGGGCCAAATCCAGCCAACAGCCTCATTTTGTATGGTCTGGAACAAAGCATGGTTTTTACATTTTAAAGAGTTTAGATAAAACAAAATATTCTAAAGAATTTGAGACAAAGACCATATGCAGCCTGCAAAGCCTAACATATTTACTATCTAGCCTTTTCCAAAAAAAAAAAAAAAAAAAGTTTGTCAACCCCCGATTTATAGTATAAAGCAGGGGCCAGCAAACTAGGGCCCATGGCCAAATCCAGTCCTCTGCCAGTTTCTGTAAATAAAATTTTATTGGGACACAACGTGCCCATTTGTTTACATATTGTCTAAGGCTGTTCTGGCAAACAAGGTTGAGCAGTTGCAACAGACTTTATGGCCTGCAAAGCCTGAAATATTAAGTTTCATAAAAAGACTGACCTCTGGCCTAGAAAATCATAGTTTAGAGCCTTTACAAATATGATGATAATATACTACAGCTTACATTTTTCATATTAAAGTATACCAGATCTAACAATATTTACCAATTTAGAATCAACTTTCTCAAAAATTTCCATTTTGCTAGACTCCAATGAGAAATTTAAGAGTTAAACTCTTTTGGTAGCTGATAATCCTTATTCCTTAAATCATACTTTTAGAGAATAAGGATCAAGGACGCCCTACTGCCCCAAACTGGCTACAGTGTATACCGCACCGAGGTTCCTCCCACTACACAATCTTTTTGAACAATCTCTAACCTGAGAGCCAGAATGCAAAAACCACCTCCCCATATCAAAACAACTTCACTTTTCATTCTTAATGATTGAAAATGTGCATGTGATAGAAAGTTAACTTGAATTCAGTAACACTTAAGAAACGAGCACCCATCATAATTAAAAATAGTACTTATTTGCATATTCAGTATAGAGAATACAGGCTTGGCCTTCATATTCTTTTAGGGATCCTCTTGCAAACACTCCACGGGGTAGTTCTGGAGAATTATGCAGTGGCCATTGGCTTAAGTTTTGTGATATAAATATAGGCGAGGATGTTTACCCGGGGCCAAGCTGACCACGGTCTCCTGTCCCTGAGGAGTGCTCTGTCCTTTCCCACAGCCCGGTGGATTCAGGGGCTGCCGCGACCTGGGAGGAACACCGTTCATCCTGCAGAGCTGCAGACACGGAATCCACAGAACAATTGCTCACAATGCTGGACCGTGAAGAAATCTCACTGTGGCTGGAGTCAGACAAGTTGTCCAATTTAGCTGATGGTATAAGTGTGTAACCTGAATGAGAGAAGACAGTGATCAAACTACGAAGCTAGAAAACAGGTGGAGGAATATGCTTGGGAGAGGACATTCCCTTACATGTTCATTCGCTTACCTACCCACACCATTTCAATTCAATCCCAAATTCAAGAAACAAAAAAATAAAAGTCCATTATTACAGAGAAACTAGTCCAACTCTCTGCCCCAGGTTCTCACAGTTACAAGCGTTTAATAAAACAAGAGGCATTAAGTATGTTAGAAAGCATTAAACAGTAGACATCCAGAGGTTCTCAACTTCTTTTTAACTCTATGTCCCTGCCTTTGATTAACGTAAGTATTTCGTGGCCTGATCTGAGTGTCTATATGCCACCTTGAGGGAGGGGCAAGAGAGAGGAGTTAGGACTCAAGGGAAATATTTTTGCTTTTTCAAACTAGATATACTTACCCCAGATATTCTGTTTATGTCACCTAAGAAGTCTTGCCCCAAGTTGAAAGCCATTGTTTTAGTCTTTTTTTAAAAAATGGTTTTAGATTTAGATTTAATCTTATACATAGTTTTTTTTTTTAAATATATTTTATTGATTTTTTACAGAGAGGAAGGGAGAGAGATAGAGAGTTAGAAACATCGATGAGAGAGAAACATCGATCAGCTGCCTCCTGCATATCTCCCACTGGGGATGTGCCCGCAACCTAGGTACATGCCCTTGACCGGAATCGAACCTGGGACCCTTCAGTCCGCAAGCTGACGCTCTATCCACTGAGCCAAACCGGTTTCGGCCCTAGTTTTCTTTTTTTCACCAACTTTGCAGAATGTTACATCGAACAGTTGAACTGACATAAGAATGTGTTATGAAATAACACAGCATGTACCTGTTTTAAATTGTTTTAGGACTTACTGCACAGCAGATAGAGCTAGAGAGGCTTTCTTTTACATTCTTTGGAATAAAGGGCTGGAGATGGAGTGAGGTGGAAGGATCCCAGAACAAATCTGCAGCCTGACAGTTAAATGTACGTAAGAGTTGGTTTTCCTAAGTGTTAGAAAAGTAACCAAACTTCTTTTGCCTAAAAATAAAAGAATATGCTATAGTAATCCCAGCAAGGAGCAGGCCTCAAAGAAGCAAACCATTATCTCTTGTTCACTGAGAGAATGTGGTTCAATAGGTGTATAACCTTTGGTTCAATCCCTGGGAATCTCAAGAAATACAGGCTTTATCATCACATACATATAACTCAAGTCATTAAAAATGAGTTGAACAATAACCATATTAAGCAGTTTCATTGACTATTTCAAAGAGAAAAATTAAGACCCAGAAAATGTGTAATTTATATTTAGCTTATGGGGCCAGGCACAAGACAAGCCAGTCTCGATTCCTACCCCAGTTCTCTGATCTGGGATCACTGCTATTTATCAGTGCCCATCAGGAATTAACTGGTCAACTTTTAAGATGTGATAAATAAATTAAATTTAAACAAAATTAAATGAGATTCATAGATACAGAGAACAGACTGATGATTGCCAGAGGGGAAGAGGATTGGGGGGGCTGGGTGAAAAAGGTGAAGATATTAATAGATACAAATTTGTAGTCACAAAATAGTCACAGCATAGGGAATATAGTCACTAATATTGTAATAATTATGTACGGTGCCAGCTGGGTACAGGAAATATCGGGGAGGGGGGAACACTTTGTAAAGTATGAGACTGTCTAATCACTATGCTGTACACCTGAAACAAACACAAAATAATATTGAATGTAAACTGTAATAAAAAATAAAATTAAATTAAAAATTCTCAAAAGAAAAAAACAATCATTTCTCTTTTATCCTAGAGCCGTGGTTGGCAAACTGCGGCTCTCGAGCCACATGCAGCTCTTTGGCCCCTTGAGTGTAATGAGTTTGCCGACCACTGTCCTAGGGGATAGATTCCAGCCGTGGGCAAACGGATCCAGCCCGTTTGAAATGAATAAAACTAAAAAAAAAAGACCGTACCCTTTTATGTAATGATGTTTACTTTGAATTTATATTAGTTCACACAAACACTCCATCCATGCTTTTGTTCCGGCCCTCCCGTCCAGTTTAAGAACCCATTGTGGCCCTCGAGTCAAAAAGTTTGCCCACCCCTGGGATAGACTGACTTTACTATTTTAAAAATGTCATCCCTATGTTAATTAATTCAGTATTTTGTAAATATAATCAATTTTAACAATCACCTGGAAAGCTTATTAAACCACACATTCTTGGGCCCATTTCTAGCAATTCATATTTATGAGGTCTGTGGTGGAACAGAGTAACTATATTTTCTTACAAGTTTCCCAGATGATCTTGAACCTGCTATGTTAGAACATCTCTTCCTCCTCCTCTAATCAGAGATATATGAAAAGTGGATGACAAAAAACGTGTATATGGACAAGATGCAGTTTGTTGCCTCCCAAACACTTCCTTTTCCTTTAGCTTGTGAGTAGTTGCAGGAAGAAGATAGCAATAAAATTCTCTGAGGTTCTGTCTGATCAGATTATTATTGGGAGTTTTATTCTTTTTTTAAAAAAATAGGTGGTGTTTTTTTTTTTAATTTTTAGAGAGAGAGGAAGGGAGATAGAGACATCGTTGAAAGAACTTCATTGATAGGCTGCTTCCTCCACACCCCCTACTGGGGATCGAGCCTGAAAACCAGGCATGTGCCCTGACCGGGAAATGACCTGTGACCTTCTGGTTCATGGGTTGATGCTCAATCATTAAGCTACATCGGCCAGGCTATTGGGGTTTTGATGTGAAAGTAAATACTAGTTCCTAAAAAGCCTCCTCTACTTATTTTACTCACAGACCCAGCTGCTTCTGGTAGGAAATAAGCCAATTTCAGAATATAAGAATATCAAGTTTACTAACATTAATAATATAACATGTGAAAATAAGGCACTTTAATTCAATAGGACTTTGTTGCTAGAAGATCTGTAACACTAACATAAAATACTTATAAATAGTATTTTACTAAATTATTTGCCTAAGTTATATTTGACAAATAATTTAAACTCCATTTACATTAATAAATAAAAACAAATTTAACACTAAAATTAAATAAGGAACATCAGAGTGTCTTCCTCCTTTTAGACTTGAATCGCGTATAGAAGCAGTTTAAAGCGTTACTGTTGCCTCGGCTATTGGAATTGAAGATGTCACTCCCTTTCTCATCTTTGATGTTGCTTCCAACATCCTTCACTTTCTCAGAGCTTTCTGTAGCTTGATTGTGATCTGCGTCCTCTTTTTTGCTGTTGGCTAGTCTCTCCCTTGAAAGAGTTCTTTTCCTAAATCTTCTAAACGGGGATGTCATTCTTTTTCTGGCTGTGTTCTCACAACTTGTCCTGTCTCTATTCTCCTCAGTGGCCTTCTTGGTCCTGTCTGTTCTTTTGGCTGTGCTCCTGGTAATTTGAAGGATTTTCTTTTGCAAGTAAACCCCACCTATGCCGGGGTAGCTGCGGCCACTGATCTCGGTGCTGGACTCACTGGGAGGGGATGAGGTAGGCCCTGAGAGGTGCAGCAGGATGCTGTGGTCAGATATGATACTGCCAACTGGAGGGAGAGATGCAAAAACCCTGTCATGTCAATTAATTCTTTCCAATTAATCACAATTAGCCTGGTTTATATAACAGTTCACTATTAAAAATTCTAACATCCCACCCCGCCACCAAAGAAAAGAAAAAAAAAAAAGCTAACATCTCAGTAATATCTGAAAAATTGAAATCTAGCCACATATAAGTTAGTGCATGGAGAGCCTACTATATAGCATTACACAGCAGTCATCACAAGACAGAACACAGGATAAGGACTATCTTTATCAGAATAAGCTGGCAATGGAAGTAAGCAAAGCTGGTAAAATCATAAGCAAATATATTAAAAAAAGTATTTCTTAAAAGTAACTATCTCTAGAATATTCAGTCAGATTCTACTAAGAAAAACTTTAGCAAAATCAGATAGGACATAGAAATAGTATATACAATAAATGTTACAAAGCACAATTTCTGATCCTATTATATCTCCAAGGTGAAAGGTTGCCTTCTTTAAACACTGGGGAAGATAAAGGTTAAGGACTCTCAACTTCTCACTTTTTAAAAGTTCTTACTTGTTTATGGTGGGAGGATAGGTGAATAGGTGAAAGGGAATATAGTCAATAATATTGTGATAAGTTTGCCTGGCAACAGATGATTACTAAAATTAGGGGGCTGATCACATTGAAAGGTATGCAAATATCGAGTCACTGTACCACATACCTGAAACTAATATAATTTTGTATACCAAATATACTTAAATACAATTAAAAAAAAAAGAAAAAAAGTTCTTGTGTAATCTTTTTATAAAAAATATGAAGATAGGCTTATTTTCTTACTTGATAGAAAATAAAGAACTAATTCCAAAGTTTAGCAAGAACTAGGAACTAAAAAAAAAAAAAAAAAAAAAGAACTAGGAACTGATCCTAATAATATATGTTTAGTTTAGTAGCGTTTTTGTTCAGTCAAGACTACAGGCAAAAATCTGTCTATGGAAATATACAGAAATATTCCGTGGAGGTTTTAAAGGAATATATGTAAGAACAATTGGAAATCGTTTAAGAAAAAAATTTCTTCAGGTTCTTAAGGATTCTCAACACGACTATGACAGGCTCACAATAAACATCAGGGCTGCTTTTTGGTCACATGGGAAGACACATGGAGGAAAGACCTCTGTTCCAGTAGTGAGACTGAATTTTCAGTTGGGAGTAAGAGCAATAGGGAAATTCCTGTTCCTAATACCTCTCCCACAAGTCACACTGGTTAGAGAACTGTCTATAGCGGGACTTCTGAACACCGAAGTGGTTGAGGGTGTAACGGTGTTCCTGAAAGAGCACTGAGGCGTACGGGCACTGTTCACTGGACCATCTGTGTGACTGGCACTGCTCCCAGTCTCACTCCTCTAACCTAAAAGGACCACTGAGGCAGTAAAGCGATGAAGCAGACCCGTGAGCTTCACAAAATCATGTATGAGTTACACACAACAGGATCAGAAACTTGTTTTATTAATACACCTTTTATATATACTCTCTTATCTGATTTTTACAAAGCTTTTCTTAGTAAAATCCAAATGAAAATTCTGGCCAGTCTCAGCTATGTGAACGGGGGAAAGGGCAGGTGAGCTTTGGAGCTATGTTGCCCGTAGAAACAG
>NW_006287375.1:1529865-1537926 GCF_000327345.1 Myotis davidii | reverse complement strand
AAAGAGAAAAGATACACCAATTTTCTGAACACTTACCATGTATCAGCCTTTATATATGTTATTTCATTTAATTCTCATATAAGTTCCCTAAAATAGGTGGTTTCCCCCATTTTACAGATAGGAAACCTGGCCTTATAAATCAGTTGCTTGTGACACAGCAATAGGAGGGGACAGAATCAGGATCCAAATCAGGTCTGATATCACTGTATCACACTGCTGCCACCGAGAAAGCAAAACTAAGAAAAGGCCTCTAAAAGTGAGATGAATCTTAGGACACAGGAGCTGAAGAAAGCTCTGGAAACTTTTCTTCCTGCTAGAATTCATAAGCTTGTCTTCCCTGATCATGTACTACCCTGCACTGTGATTATTTCAAGATGTAATTCTTTTACATCAGTGAAGACAATGCCAGGACTAAGGAGCCTTTTCCCACAGGGTACACACAGAGTGTGGGTGGACCAATGTAAAATATATGCACACCATTTAGAATGCTACATGCTAACATAATGGCATCTCCAGGCACACTGCCCAGGTGAGTCAAGAGCAGCTTAGTCTGAATTATGAAAACATGCAAATGAACAAAAGTGATTTCAGATTTTTTACCTCAAGAGGTCCTATATAAATATAAATGTAAAAATCCATAAGGGTATTGGTTATTTTAAATCCTGATTAATAAAAAGGATTAGTCCATTACTAAAGAAAGGCATGCATCAACCTAAATATTTGTTTCTTGTGGGAAAACATGGGACTTGGTTGGAAAGTCTGTAAGGAGGATTCTCTGAAAGGTCAGAGGCCTCTGGGGATCCTGCCTAGACTTTTCCAAACAAGTCTGAGCCACCGGGTGTTTTACTAGAATCTTTATGTTTATGTTTAGACTTTAAAATGTCCTTGTTTGAAAAACACTACAGATGCAGGTGTTTTCTCAAGGATGCTTTCCCTGCTGATAGTATCTAGAGCAGTGGTTCTCAACCTGTGGGTCGCGACCCCTCTAGGGGTCGAATGACCCTTTCACAGGGGTCGCCTAAGACCAACGGAAATTACATATATAATTACGTATTGTTTTTGTGATTAATCGCTATGCTTTAATTATGTTCAATTTGTAACAATGAAAATACATCCTGCATATCAGATATTTACATCACGATTCATAACAGTAGCAAAATTACAGTTATGAAGTAGCAACAAAAATAATGTTATGGTTGGCAGTCACCACAACATGAGGAACTGTATTAAAGGGTCGCGGCATTAGGAAGGTTGAGAACCACTGATCTAGAGGTTAATTTTAGTTCAAACTGTTGTTACAGTAAAAGCCTAAGGAGGCAGGCGAACAGGGCTATTTGCTCCTTAGCCCTCTCTTTCACAGAAACATGCGTCAGAGTAATCATTCATCTGTCATTCAGGGTCTGCTGGTCAGTCCCAGCAGTTTCTTTTCCCAAATCTTGTTGTTGGTTAAAAACAATTTCTTGTAGAAATTCTTACTTTCAAATACTCCACAGAAATTTTAAATAATGGGAAATTTGAATAGCAGCACCAAGAGTCTGCACAGAACAAAACAACTGTGAATTCTTACAGGAGTCCTACCTAATACCTGGAAAGTATATGAACAATTCAATCCAAAACATGAAAGTTCAAAAGGAAACAGAAGTTACGCTTTCCTTTATATTTTGTTATTAAGACAGATCGAAAAACAAAATATATTACAAGGTATTGTTTGGTAAAGTAAGAACTAGCTTGAACTGTTCTGCCTGTCTTACCTTTGCGTGGGGAACCTTGAGGAGATCCAGGAGGACTGGAATGTAAGGACGATGTCATGGAAACAGTGTCTTCCGAATGTTTCTTACCACTCATTTCTTCAGTTGTTCCTAAAACTTTCTGAGGTGAACTTGTGCCTAAAAATAAAGCCCAAAAAATAAGCATCATTTCACAATTAAAATGTCGGTAGTTGCCTAAATTACTACATAACTAAAGCCATGATGCACAATGGCTAGTGTATTCAACTGAAATGTGTAAATGACAAACGGGGACTAAATGACTGGGTAATGGAATACAGAGATTCTCACCTCTAGGTTATTTGTTCAAATTCAGCCAGTTCAGCACAGACCAGATTATAATAATTCTTTTTTGTTTGTTTTGTGACATAAGGGAAACTGATTTCACAGTCTAAGTCCCAACTCCCACAATTGACACACTTGTTGGAAGTCTTAGTAGAGAAGGCATGGATTCAAACTCTTCCCTCCCCTCTAGAGGTGGCCTCTCCAAGTCAGGGCGAGGCATGTGACAGGAGCAGTGTAGGGATGTTGGCACTGTGACTACCTGTGGTGCATCTGTGCTGTGGGAAAACAGAAGAGGCTGCAGGGCTGCCAGTCCAGCCCTTTTCAAGAGCACTAAATTCACACTACAGGAGAGAAGTAGACAACAGAAAGAATCATGAATTTATAGAAGAATAGTATAGAGCCCACTGGAAACATTCCTGCAAAGTTCTATCATTATTCTTGTCCCAGCAGCTGGTCCTGTTTAGTATAGATCAAACTTAGCAACGGTTTCCTTATATTCACATTTTTGCATTCATCTCTAAGAAATGTCAAAGAGCTACTGACACTGTACTCAACCAGTAAAGTTAAGCCCAACTTTGACAAGGATTCCGCAGTAACAAGCAGCCCTATAACACTGAAACAATTCAAATTACAGCAAACTTGCACTGCTTTTACTTAATAATGCCATCCTATATAATAAAAGGCTAATATGCAAATTGTCCCCTGGATCAGAGTTCGACCAGGGGGCGGGGCCAGACCACCAACTGCCTGCAGTCCCTCCCCCCTGCCAGCCCGATTGGCCCTGATTGGGGTGGGCCGGCCGAACCCCACCCATGCACAAATTTGTGCACCAGGCCCCCAGTTTTAATATAAATGCATTTATTATATAGATAATGGCCATATTACAACAAGAGGGAAAGGGACTACCTGGTACCTGTAATAATGCATCTCAGGTGATGACATCTAAGTAAGAAACCAGAGCCAGACCTATCCCATTTCTTACTCCTACAAACAAATCTATCAACTTCAATTTTGCATCCAATTCTCTCTTCATTTTCATATCCTCCAAACTAGTTCAGGCTCTGAGCAACTTCCAGTTAATTGTTCACCAGTTTTCCATTCAGGCCTCAATCTCGAGTCTTACTGCAACCCCTACTCTTGTTCTCCAACATGAACTGGACCTTCCCTTGCTCAAATCTCTTCGACAACTGCCCACTGGCAACTTCCCTTTAGCATGCCATTTTATAATTTCAGCATGCTTATGACTTCACTTCTCTTCATCCTTGGTGGCTGTTTAGCACAGTGGTTAACAAGCAAGGACTCTGAGCCAATTAGCCTGGGCTCAACTCCCAGCCCCAATATTTACTGGTAATGTGTAAGTTACTTAGACCCTCTATGGCTTCCCCTGTTGAGTGAGAGTAGTTCCTATCATAGTGTTCTTATAAAGATTAAATGCATATAATATATAAAGTTAGCAAAGTGCTTAGAACTGTGTCTGACCCTCAGTAAGTGCTCTCTGAGTGTCAGCTTAATTTACCTGTGGTAACTTTTTTTTCTCTCTTTCTACAGCTTAGTACCCAGAGGCAGCTGCCTTAGCTCCTTGGAGATACCAAGGTTTTCCTCTGCCTGAAGCAACTTCTCTGGAATCTTTGCCTAATTACCTCTTTCCTGATCAACCTTTAAGGCTTTGCTTAGGTGTTATCTCCAAAAAGCCTTCTTTGAAACTCTACCTTATCTCTGTCTGCCCTCAAAGCTCTCCCTCTTCTGTTGTTTTATAGGTTCTGGACAGACCCCTAGCATAAGAGCTAACTCATTCTATCTGTTTGTGTGTCTATGTCACCATCTGGCAAAAGTAGACACATTTCTTTTCAACTTTGGATCGCAAAACAAAACCAAATTAAGTTTACATTTCACAAGTTCTACTAAATATGTCCTGTGTATAATGCATTGACTAAGTAATAATATTAGGAACTAAATCTAATTGGGCTTCCCATCTATAAAAGCTAAAATAATGATATTGTCAAAACCACAAATAAAAGTAATTTTGATAATGTCTAAATGGCTTAACAGAGGGGAAAAAAGTATGGCTTATATTATATGTACTTTACATGCTCTTGTCTTCTAACCAGGGTTTTCAGAAGTAGTCTTTAATGAAAAACCAACATACAGTCACTTTTAGAATAAGCAACTTCATTCTTATAGGTTGCATTAATTTGCATTATGTAACTGATTAAATGCACCTTTGACTGTAGTACCCAAGTGTATTGCTGTTAGGTTTTTGGTTGATATGATTATGGGAATCCCAATGTTAGCATTTAAAATATGTATGCTGTCATCAAATACCTACAGGCAAAATGAAACATTTTAAAATTCATGAGTGATGATTACATTACACAAAATACTATAGCTGATTTCCTGAGCACTTACATTAGTAATTATTTTTCATTCCAACTCCCCTGGGAATTTTAATTACATGAATGTGATATTAATTGTGAATACTCACTCAATGTGACAGGGTCTCTTGATTGCCCCTTCTTCCTGGTGGGGTGCAAATTAACAGCTGGCACTTGAAGCACCTGGCTTACTCTGTGGGGCTGATGTAGATGGGCTTTAGCTGTTTGGCCAGCTGACCTCAGAGGCACTGGAGACATTTCTGATGATTTGGCTAATCTTTTTTCAGTTAAATTCTTGGTCACTAAAAGAAGAGAGTAAGAAACACATCATTCTGCACTTTTAGGCAAGGTTATTACCACTGACAATAAATGGCTGCTTTAAAACCACCTTTTCAACACAAAAAATAGATTAATTTTCCTGAAAATACCTTCACATAAGTATATTATTTCTAAAATTTTTGTAGAATTATAGTTAATTTTACTTCCTAAATACTTTTTGAATCCATTAACTTCATTAGCTCCACCTCAACATCACTTTAAAATCTTATCTATAGTTTGTATGTATGTGTGTGTGTGTGTATATATATATATATATTTGTGGGACAGATCCTGTCTCAGGTTTCTTTGAACAAATAGCAGAGGAAGACACTAAGCCCATGCAGACAGCAGCGCAGGGGTCACACCAAGCCGGCTTTAATAGGTTTGATGTAGAAAGAATCACAGCAATAAAACATACTCTAAACCAGTGGTTCTCAACCTTGGCTGCGCATTAGAATCACCTGGGAACATTAGATAAAAGGGTATGGTCTTTTTTTTTTTTAGTTTTATTCATTTCAAACGGGCTGGATCTGGCCCGCCCGCGGGCCGTAGTTTGCCCACGGCTGCTCTAAACCCTTGCTTAATGAAGAGCACCTTGCTTAAATAGTAATAAATGAGACTCAAACTATGTCTTCATCCTTCATAGGTGATCTTTCCTTCATACTCCTTTCCTTTTCCTATTAGAAATGTTCAACATATTAATTTTAGAACAACATTTACTGAATGTTACCCTATGTTTTAAAAGTCATTGTTATATCTGAAATTTTAAAATCAATATTTGGTTGTATTTTCACTTTCTCTTTTTTTCCTGTTGATATATTTTCTTTTATTACTATGCAAATACCATTCCATTTATCAATCTTAGGGTCAACCTATGATGGTTTCTATTTCCCTCCATTAGAAACACAGAAATAGAAATCTGAACGTTCCCCCTCCAATTTTCTGTCAACATTTATTACATTCTATGCTTCTTATTGGTATACACATACCCACACACACCATCCTATATAATAAAAGCCCAGCAACCATAACAGCAGAACGACCAGAACGACCATTCGGCCAGTCACTATGAGGTGCATTGATCACCCCTTGGTCCCTTTCCCCGGCCGGCAGTCTCTGATCATTGATGGTGAACTGGGGACTGGGGTGGGTGGCAGAGGGGGGCGGGACTAGCGAGTAGGCAGAACAGGCTGACCTCTTGGTCCCTCCCTCTGGCCTGTAGGCTCCACTCACTGATGGCAAATGGGGAACTGGGGTAGGTGGTGGAGGGTGCACGCGGCGCCAGGTTAAGGCCCCCGTCCCACCGGTCAGCTCACACAGAGGGTGACCTGCGGCAGGAGCAGGGCTGGTGAGCAGGCGGAACGGCTGGGGTCCTTCCCCTGGCTGTCAGGCTCCCATCACCGGATGGCAAACCGGAGTGGGTGGCAGTGGGGGGCGGGGCCAGCTGCCGGCAGCTGGGGAAGATGGCCCTGATCGCAGGCTGGGCCTAGGGACCATACCCATGCACGATTTCGTGCGCCAGGCCTCTAGTTCACTTATAATTTAAAGTCATCTTTATTTTGTTTACAACAAACACAGTATATTGTATCATCTCTGATTTCTGTTTTTACAACTCATAATTTCCTTGACCCAGACACACCTGCATTATTTTGTACTTGAAAAAAAAATTTCTAATTTTGAGAACAGGCCGAAACCGGTTTGGCTCAGTGGATAGAGCGCCAGCCTGCGAAGTGATGGGTCCCAGGTTCGATTCCGGTCAAGGGCATGTACCTGGGTTGCGGGCACATCCCCGGTGGGGGATGTGCAGGAGGTGGCTGATCAATGTTTCTCTCTCATTGATGTTTCTGACTCTCTATCTCTCTCCCTTCCTCTCTGTAAAAAATCAATAAAATATATTTAAAAAAAATTTTTGAGAACAGGCTCTCTTTTGCCCATTATATATTTTATATACTAACAATATCAGAATGTGTCTGATTTTTCTTGTTTTACCTTACTTACTGACACCTATGATATACCTATGATCTCTAACTGTGTTTTAATTAAATTTATTGCATCTTCTATTTGGTAAATACCATCCATGACATTTTTCAAAAGGTAAACATTCCATTTATTTTTACTATGAATTTAGGGATGAAGGTAAAAATGTTCTGAAACAGAAGGGCTTCAGTATAATGTTCCTGTTTTTACAAGAAGACTTTTTAGGCTTTTAAAAGATGAGCTACTTACCCCTCTATCTCTTCCCTATGGTAATCAGGAATGGATGGAATTCTCTGATTAACAGGATAACATGATGCTTGGCTTATGTCAGTAATCTTTTGTGAGTGAAAGTTAATTTTCTTGGTACTTCAGCACAGCTCTAGAGAAGCTAATTTTTATTTTATTGTGCAATTAGTGCACATAAGAGAAAACTTGTACTCACAGGTACCATATGCAGGCTCCAACTGCAATGACATCATTTGGAACTTCTCCTCATCTGTCTCCACATCCAGACTGGAAAGATACTGCTTCACCTTCCTTGCCATCTGGGCGTCCTCATATAGCTTCTTAGCGTTAAGCAGAGAGCTACGGCGTGCTCTTTTTTTGTGAGCACCCCCCTGAACATCTAGCATGTTTGAGTTTGTACTGCCTTGACTCAATGACCTGTAAGAATATGGAGACCACAACAAGGGGCTGTAAAGATGAGAATTAAACATGGCAGGCTGAAATGAAAATGATTTTGTTCTGTTAATACTATTTATTGCATGCTGATGTAAATGAGTTAAAAGATGGATAGCATTAATGTGAAGTAATATGGCATATAGGGCAATCTTCTAAGTTTTAAGATTTGGCAACGTGCAGAATTCAAAAGAATAATTCTTCCCTTAGCAATGAATTTAATCAAACTTGTGTTTGTGCCTGTGTAACACATGGCACAACTGTGAAGAGTAAAAGCACCCTCTGATCCTGGTGCTCACCCCTCCTCTGAATATATGGCAAGAGCCAGAGTCAGGACAAGTCCATCCACAGCCCGATCTCTGCACCAGAGCTCTTCAGCATGCAAGCTTCTAGGGCAGCTTTGCTTGCCTGTGCTGCTTTGGACATGTATGGCCATCACTGTACCAGTCTGCAGCAGGCCCACTCTTGGCATGCTGACCAATTTTACAAGTATCCAGACGTTGGTCAAAATTCAAAGAGATAACCAGTAAGAAAAACAACAGGATTTATACTCAATTCAATATAGTCAGAAATGCAAGTAAAAGCTACTCAATACTTCCACTCACATATTATATGGTTAGGCAATATGTGGGTCTAGGACTGAGGGTCTAGGACTGGGGGTGGGG
>NW_006287375.1:1515482-1529776 GCF_000327345.1 Myotis davidii | reverse complement strand
GGGGGTGGGTAGGTGTCTGATGTGATGGAACTGCAAGCTGAGGAGAAATAACCACAATTCAAACTAGCTTTAGTTTCACCCAATTCTAGTCGTTTTGACCAACGCCCTTGTACAATGACTAAATCTAAAACCGGAGGAAAACTCGAAACACAATGCTATTTGTCCTTTCTAACAAGGCAAGCCAACGTGAGGTTTTATGATGAATTTGATTTTAAAGGCAGTTGCTATTCCAAAATAACAAAGGTATGTATCTATGAGTTTTCTAAATTAGCCTAATATTTACACAAAAACATTCCAAATACATAGACCACAACTATATAATAATTTGTTCTTCAGTATTCATATAACAAGTTTAAAACAGACACTAAAATACTAGTGTTTTCATTGTAAATTAAGTGAAACAAAGTTGTAAATGTATTATATATTTTTTCTTTCAGAATATTAAGATCTTTGAAATAGGGTGTGTCTTACATTTTGATGGCAACTTTCAATTGCTATTGGTTAGGCAGAAACTGTGACACAGTTGTGACAGATTATACTTGCAGAAAACTTCAAAGCTTACAGAATGGTTTGGAGGAAAATCCAATGACATTAGTGAATTACTCTGTTAACCCAGGAACCAAATGATTTTAAGGAGGTAGTGAATCTGACAAGTCCCAAAGCAGGCATTAAAAGGAGACTAGCTGTATTTGCAAAGCCAGCTTAAGAGCAGCAGCTTTTACCTCTTTTATGACTTGTTTAAAAAAATGTTGCATTACTAACACATTTGATGGCAATATTGTTTGGGGGGGAAAAATCCAGAAACTAATAACTCTAAAAGTAATTTAGAAGATGTATATTCTTAATATGAAGACGTTTTAGAAAGACTTAACCAATTTAATTTGCTTATATTCCTTTTTATGAATATAAAAGACTGTTATGTGATAAAAATACATACTTAAGTTTATATAAGAGCTCTTTTATCAAGTATAAGTTTAATGGTACCTAAAATAATTGTGTCCAACAATTAATGTCTTAGATTCAAAGAAATGCAGTTAAATCAAGCCCCATAATTTAGAAGCACATTTTAATACAAATATTTAATACTTTTATCTTAGTTGACACTGACACACACACACACACAACAAATCAAACATACATACATTTCTAATAAATGAAAACACTGTGATAAATTGACAACAAAATGTCTTCTACTTCCAAAACAGAAAATGCCCTGATGCAAAGGTGTAAATACCTAGTGTCTGCTTGCATCATATAGTAAAGCTGAATCATCGGTGAATATGGTGCATAAAGCATTCAAACACCCCAAATTCCCACTATGATATACTGACCAAGTCCTCCTCTTTATAACAGTAATGCCAGAATTCAATATCTATTATCAGTGAGAAGAACCAGAAAAGACCAATGCATAAATGTATAATACAGAAGAAAACACATGAGCAACACACAAAGAAGGGAGGAAAAGGCAGAAGAAAATTCAAGTTTACCAAACTTCAACAGAAAACAAGACCACAAATAAGACAGGACTCAGTAAGTGAGAAGTAAAAATTCTTCTAACATGTAATAAAAACATCTAACTTCATGATTCATTATAATCTTAAATTAGTGAAATTCTTCTTATGCAATCCTCTCATCCACAAACACTATCTCTTTCTTTTTCTTTAAAAAAAAATATCTTTATTGATTTCAGAGAGGAAGAGAAAGGAAAGAGAGAAACATCAATGATGAGAGAGAATCATTGATTGGCTGCCTCCTGCATGTTCCCTACTGGGGACCGAGCCCGCAACCCAGGCATGTGCCCTTGGCCGTAATCGAACCTGGGACCCTTCAGTCCACAGGCTGACGCTCTATCCACTGAGCCAAACCAGTTAGGGCCACCATCTCTTTCATCATCAAAAAACAAAAGGGCTACATAAGATGTTTTATTAGATCCTAAAAATTCTATTCTAAATAGTTATCTAGCTACGTATAGGCAGAGATCTGAACTTACTTGAACAAAAGGTGGCAGTTTCTGATTCTATTACAGTTTTAAGAGAGATAAGGGAATCTTTAAAAGTAGGAGAAATTTAAAATAAAATTCAATCAATGCTGTAACTTTCGTGGTATTACAAGATCTGAGGAATTAAAGTCATTCTCTATTTCAATTATTTACTAACTCAATTTTATAGTACAGTTAGGATAAGGACTGTCTCTTTTTGGAAAACTGATGTCAAAACTTAACCTTTATAACCAAATCTCTTATCCATTTTTATACTTACATATTTATTTTTATAAAACATGACATTTGAATAAAAGAAAATGGTGTGGACTCTGGAACCAGATTACCTAGGTTTGGATCCACCTCTAGTGAGTTGTAAGAATTTGGACAACTTTAACTTCCCTGTCCGTACCATGGGAATAACAGTATTCATCTCATAGCATGGTCTGAATAATTAAATAATTCATATAATGTGCTTAGAACAATGTATGGCAAATAGTAAGCACACAAAAAGTATTTTCTATCATCATCATCATCATCATCATCATCATTAACAAAAGAAAGGGACTTTTGGAACGTCAATAATAAAAAAGTAAAGGAAATAAAAGCTAGTTCTATCACTGCTTTCACCTAGTTAGCAAAAGGCATTTGTCAGGAATGTAGGCTGACAGGGTTAATAGGACGCATGCTCTTTTATGTGCGTGCATTAATGAGAAGGATGAGTATATGTTAAGAGTTGCACAACCTTCATTCCAGTTGCATTCTTCTCTACACTTACCCCAGACTCCGCCACCTCTTCTTCCTGTAAGCAAGAGCCACAAACATTGAAGCATGTGTGTGAAAGGAAAGCACAGAAAAAAGACAACAGGTGAGACCAGAAAAACTCTGATGACAGAACAGAACAGAAACATTTACTAGGAAAAATGGCAGCTTAGCAGTAACATGTCTTTAATGGAATGCAGAGGACTAATGATAGGTACTAAAAGTCAAAAACCCCTACAATATTTTAAAAATATGCTTTTAAACCAATTCTATTTTAAACCTAATTCATCTAGAGGCTTATGTTAATAAGAAGCTTAAGGGAAAACATTTATTTACTAAAATTGTAAAACCTAGGTATTTAAGGAAAACCTTAAATTGTGGACTAGAACTTTTAAATATTTTTTAGAGAGCATTTTTGAGCCACTTATTTAAATGACAGGATGAAATGTTAAGAAAGATTTATAATTTCAGCCGAAACCGGTTTGGCTCGGTGGACAGAGCGTCGGCCTGCGGACTGAAGGGTCCCAGGTTCGATTCCGGTCAAGGGCATGTGCCTGGGTTGCGGGCACATCCCCAGCGGGAGATGTGCAGGAGGCAGCTGGTCGATGTTTCTCTCTCATCGATGTTTCTAACTCTCTATCTCTCTCCCTTCCTCTCTGTGAAAAGTCAATAAAATATATTTAAAAAAAAAAAGATTTATAATTTCACTTTTAAGTGCAGAAATTTCTCTGACAAATTCAACATTCAAATTTTATAAGAAATTTGAACTAGGAAATTCAACCTAAAAAGTAAAAATATATCAAAATTTTTATTATATTGTATATCCTTATAGTACAATTGGATTGAAGGCAGTTTTAAAATTTTTATTCTCTCTTTTAATATATTTTATTGATTTTTTACAGAGAGGAAGGGAGAGGGATAGAGAGTTAGAAACATCGATGAGAGAGAAACATCGATCAGCTGCCTCCTGCACACTCCCTACTGGGGATGTGGCTGCAACCAAGGTACATGCCCTTGACCAGAATCGAACCTGGGAACCTTGAGTCCACAGGTTGACGCTCTATCCACTGAGCCAAACTGGTTAGGGCTAAAATTTTTATTCTTATTTATTTAGCCTGATGCACGAAGATTCATGCAAGAATGGGCCTTCCTTCCTCTGGCTTTCCGCCTTTCCATCTTAGCTCTAGCCCAGAGCCGCCTTTCTGCCTTCCCATGCTGCCCAGAGGTCTGGAGCAGCTGGGGCAGGGCAGAATGCCTGTGTCCTACCCCGCCCCCAGACACTTGGCACCTGCATATGCAAATTAACCCACCATCTTTGTTGGGTTAATTTGCATACCCACTCCTGATTGGCTGATGGGCGGCACAAAGGTACAATCAATTTGCATCTTTCTCTTTTATTAGTGTAGATATTTTGTGCCCCTCCCAATCCCCCACTGGCCTTAGTGCACCGAATGAGTTCTAGTGTGGGCAGTCCAAGATTGTTTTTCAGACAGTAAATTGATTACTGTTAAAATAAAGGGGTTACTTTGCCCACACTACGTAATATGCACCATCAAAATGGACAATTATTTGTTTAAGAAAAATAGTACATTTTAGTACTGGATGACAAAACTGACTCAGGGAAAGTTCAGTGCAATCTAATTATAAATGTTTCACTTTCTTCTATACTATATTCCATTTAGCCCAGGCTATTCCCCCCAAAATAGCTGAGTTTATTAATTTCTACTTCAGGTTTTCATTCTTTGTTCATTTCTGAAGCATAGCTGTACTTAGTATATTATTAACTGGTCTGGCAGAGTTGCAGATTCATTATGTCTTCAGGAGCCAGAATGCTAACATGTATGAGAGTAAATGAAGGCCCATGTAAGACAACATGCAGTGGTGGGGCCACTGTACAGGGGCATGCTACAACAACAAAACTTAAACAAACCCTCCTCTAGATTTGCTTTGGTCCCTGTTCCTTACTGTTTTCCGCTTACACATTGTTAAGAAATCACATCTCTCATTAGAGTTAGTGATTCGCAGGGGAGATCTGACACCCTTCCTCCATAGCTTGAGAATCTCTTAACTAGATCAACCAACCACCAGAGCAACTACTTACAAAAACAAAGGCCTCTGAACAGTAATTTAAATAAAATAAAACAAAACAAAACAAAAAATCCTGACACACACTAATTCTGTTTGGTTATAAAAATTCCATTTCTGATTTTTAAAGAACCAAATATTTTTGTTTTCTTGCTAAACTGTATTTATTAAGTCAAAGGAACTGTGTCTGCCTCTGTAAATATTTCCTTTCTAAAGCTCATTATGTACTGAAGCTACCCATACACATAGGCCCAGAGGAAAATTAGGTCAAAAATTAAACCTCTACTGTTTATTCTGAAAATTATAAAAATTACTGGGAATAGCTTAACAACATACTTTATGTTTAAGTTCCATAGAATTTGAGGAAGTCTTTGTTGTTACATTAAAAATCAGTTTTACAAGGCATTTTTAGAAGATAAGTTTAATATGGACAACTACTACTACTAAAATAATATTTTCCATTTTTATTAAAGAAGGAACATGTTTAAGTCTGCATTTTCTAAATTCTGTTTAAAGAACTTACACATAAATAAAAAGGAATACCATGACTTGAGAAAAACAATGTTATTTTAGAAGAATAAAGTATGACTTAGCTGGAACTAGAACTAAAAAATATTCAGTAAAAATAAAAGACATATGCACATTAATATTTTACAAATTAGGTTAGAAATCAGATGAAAGCATTTGTCCTTTGTGGTAACTTCAGTAAAAATCAGCAACTTATAATTAAGTTAGCTAATATTTTAGGTAACAATAACAATACAGAACTATCCATGTGCTTAAAAATGTAATGCAGAACTAGGGTTCAAATCTCAGAAAATTATGTAATCCTGGGCATTTTTACCTAACTCTCTTAACTTCAGTTTCTTCATATGTAAAAGGAAGGTCAATATTACCTACCTTTAAAGGTTGCTGTGATAAATGATTACTTTGAGATTGTATAAAGCACCTTGTACAGCATATAACAGTGGTAAATGGTCAAAAAATGACATATTATTATTTTGAATATATCACTTTTGATGCCACTCTATAACACTTTACACACTTCACTACCATACCTCTGTCGGAACATCATAGCTGGGTCCATGTTAGCAGAAGTCATCCTAACAACTTGACGGATTTCCTTGGCAATCATTCTTAGCTTCTCAAAATTTACTAAACCATCTACTTTGGAGTCATTTCCTATGGAATAAAAGTAAAAGTTTATAATTTTCAAAATTAAAGTATCTATATAAAGGTAGCAGAAGCCAATTTATAATTCTTGGGGGTATGAATAACTTTCTTTCTCAAACTGTCACTCTTATTTTTTAAAATTGATAAACCATAGATGGTTCAACCCTGCTCCCAGGGAATGAGCTATAGGGAGGAATTGTATTTCTAGGGAGAGAAACAATTATGAAGTGACAACAGCATAGCTTCTAAAACCAATTCCATTATGTTATAGGCACACTAGTAAAATGAGCAGCTCCTCAAATCGAACTCTCCAGTTGCTCAGACCACTCTCAGGCAGGTACCACCATTTTCTCTTTTGGGCAGGGAACTTTTTAACTAGAGGTCACAAAGAATGAGCTTTGGGCTTAATTAACCCAGAGAGTTTTCTCTGGTTTACAATACTTGGAAAACTGTTAAATGAGTTAACATTTAAGAAGATATCCCATGAAAACAAGAATTTCTGCCTTCTCTTGAAGATAAAAAGGGAAAGGATTAGATGAGAGATTAAATAATAGTAGGTCTGTTTTCCCAAATGGCAATAATTAGTTAAAATTAAGAGGTGGCTGGCTCACAAGGATAAACATTTTTTAGTCTGCCATTCATTTTGCCTCTCCCAGAACTCGAATTTACAATCATGACTTTAATCATTTAATACAAATTTGCTCATTTATAAGCTTCATAATTTTTGTTTCTATACTGTTAAGTAGTTCTTCGAGAATAATTCACATAACTTTCAAAATGGTTTACTTTTCTTTGAAAAGAGTAGGTAGAAGACCAGACTAAAGCTCATTTGTTGGCTCGCCCAGTTCAAACCACAAGGCAAAAAGTATGTTTAAAGAGCAATCTGTCTACAGCAGTGTTGTTGTTTTTTTCCCCACACTTGTCTTTTCTTATTTTTAAATGTATTTTTATTGATTTCAGAGAGGAAGGAAGAGGAAGAGAGAGATCACCCCCCACTGGGGATCAAGCCTGCAACCCGGGCATGTGCCCTTGACCAGAATTGGACCTGGGACCCCTTAGTCCGCAGGCCAACGTTCTATCCACTGAGCCAAACCAGCTAGGGCTCACACCTGTCTTTAACAGTTAGCATAACCCCACTTATCTCCCATGGCAGCCCTTGAGGTGCCACTGTCCGTGAAGACAAGTTTGAGAACCATATAGGTCTGGAAGTGGCCCCGTCTCATAGTAAACAGCACCTATACATTGGACATACACATTGTTCAGGGTTTCAACATGAGTTGGAAACAAAATAATCTCCAAAAGTGCTTCCAAGTCACCTAAATATATTTTGAGGGAGCATGTCAAAGCATCAAAAGATCTTATGAAAAAGGAGTGATAATGAAAGGGGGGGGGGCAGTAAAATTAGGTAGTCTGAACAACACTTTTGCTGAGAAATATTAGAAAATTTGGACAAAAGCTGAAAATAAATGTTTTAAGGCATCAAAAGATGTTCAGGCAGTGAAGCTCTGAATGAATGGAGATCTGGGCAGGTTTAGCATTTCCCATCTGCTGATTTCAGTAAAGGGGATGCTGAGCTGCAAAACTGAGGAGTGCCACCCTGTCTGTTGAGGCTGGAGGAAATAACAAGTCCAGGTAAGCCTCCAATGCTTTGGGCTGAGATCCTGAAGGGCTATATCCTGGGGACTAAGAATGAACTGAATGTAGACTGGAGTAAAAGTTCAATGTTAAACTATCTCAAAATGTGAAAATGAAGTAATTTTGCATAGCTAGACCCCCTAGCTGCCTGGCAGAAGCAAGGTATCAATTCTCTCTGGAGGAATGAAACATCATCTGAAACCAGATTATTTCTGTAATTTTTTAATACACAACATTTATTTGGTCAAAAATAACCACGGTCATCAGGACAAAAGATAACATAATTAAAATAAAAAGGACAACAGAAAGGGACCCACAAAGGATCCAGATTATGGAGTTAATAGTGATAGACTTAAAATAACTATATTGAATATGTGTAAAGATATAAAAACAACAACACTGAGAACTCTGGCAGAGACCAAGAAGATGAAAAAATAAACAATTTGTACACTGTAAAACTGGAAAAACACACACAGAGTAATTAGGAACTCACTGATAAATTTAACAATAAATTAGACATAGCTAAAAAGAGTATTAATTAACTGAACAGGTTGGAAGAAAATATTCAGAATAAAGCATGGTGAGACAGAAAGATGAGAAATACGTAAAACAGTATATGAGATAATAGGGGCAGTAACCAGGTCTAAAAGAAGTGAAATAAAAATCCCTAAAAGAAAACTCAGGAGGACAATAAAAAACTTGAAGACAGAATGAGAGGATTTTTCAAAACTGATAAAAAATATCAAAATGCAGGTTTCAGGATCTTTTATAAACAAGTCAGAATTAAAACAAAACCAAAATCCCACACCTAATCACATTATAGCAAAAGTAGAGAAGAACACTATAAAGAAGAACACTATATGGGCAAAAGAGCAGAATACAGTCAAAGAAACAGCAAGTAAGACTGACAATTGACTTCTTAACATTAACAATGGGAGCCAGAAGACGGAATGTTATCTCACCAAAATTATGCCTTAAGTATGAATATGAAGTAAATATATTTTCAGATAAACAAAAACTAAGATATTTCATCACCATCAGACTTGCACTTAAGGGAATAATAAACAGCTTTCTATAGGGGGAAAAAATCCCCCATCAATATGGAAGCTTTGAAATGCATAAAAAAATGAAAAATAGTAACACATCATCACTGTACGGGTAAAGCTAAAAAATACTGACTTTACTAAACAATGATAGTATCATGTAGGACTTAAGGGCATGGCAACAAATGCATATAATTTAGAGGTGAGTAAATAAAATTTAAATGGTCTAAGTTCTTTGTATTGCCTGACACACAGAAAAGTACTAATTAATATTAAACTCACTAATATCAGTAAGTAGAAATACTATGTCTAGTGTAACACCAGTAAAATAGGGCACTGATTTTCAAACTTTTCCATCTCACGACTCACATAAACTAATTACTAAAATTCTGTAGACATACCAAAATATATATTTTTGCTGACCTGAAAAAAAGGTATAATTTTGATATATTCATACCAGAAAGCTATTATTGGCTTTTATCATTTTTTAAATATGACAATCTAAGGGAAAAGAGGTCAGGTATTGCATGTTTTAAAAATTTTGCATCACACTGGTTGAAAATTGCTGAAATAGTGTATAGTTAGCTAGTTTATGGAGTAGGGCAAATACCATGCAAATAAAACCCCCAAACCCAACCAAAACAAAATAAAACAAACAAAATAACCCACAAAACCCCCCCACAACAATTCAGGAAGACTTTGGATGAAACATATGGTAAAAGATAAACAAATCAGGCTTTTAAAACTAGGAACTTGCTGTTCACCAAAAGAAACCTTAAGACAATTTGTTTCATACCCAGGGTTTATAAAAAAAATTCTTAAACATTTTATTTAACAGCTGACTACCTAATAAAAAATTGGCAAGAAACCCAAATTGACAATTGACAAGAGGACAAATAAATATATAAAACGGTGCTCTTCCTCATTATAATAAGGAACATGCAAATTAAACCACACTACTGTTGGAATAGGTAAAAAACAAAAATAAATTTACCATGTGTGGTAAGGATGAGGAACAATGAGAGCTCTAACAACATTGGCAGTGTTCCACTTGACTAGATAATGTCAAAATGTTTTCTATAGTTGGTTATACAAATATCAGGACTCATAAATCCCACACAACTTATATCAAACAAAAATGCATGCTGAGAGATATATATGCAAGGATATGTGCAAAAATAGCAAAATTAATCATAACAGGTGAACAGTGGGAACCATCAGATGCTCATCAACAAAATGGATAAATCCACTATATTGCATTCATGTAAGGGAATACTAAATAGTTTTGAAAATGAAGTATAAACACACTAAAAAACATGTAAAGATCTCCTAAATCTGTAATGTTGACCAATTTGAGCCAAAAAACAAATCAAACCAAAACATAATAAGACAAACATACCCCATGGTTCTATTTTATAGAGAGTTCAAGAACAAGTAAAACTACACCACAATATTCAAAGTCAGAAGAGTAGTGATCTTTGGGGAAGGGGATGAGGATGGTAATTGGGGAGGGGCACGTATGGGGCTCCTGGGAGGCTGGCAATGTTTTTATTTTTAGCCTGGATGTTGGTTACATGGTGTTTCTGTAAACGTATTCACTTGTTTTGGGTACTTTTCTGTTTGTGGTGAGTCATTAAAAAAAAGTTTAAAATATTTTACTAAACAAAACAAAAAATTTCAAATGTCTGATTTTGGTGTAAGTGAAGTTTATGTTTAAATGAAGAGGTTAGATATCTAAATTTGTTCTTTTCAATGATGTGGGTTTTGGATTCCTAAAATTTGCTGCATTTAACTGGGTAAACTTTAGTGATATATATTATGCTGAAAAGATATCCTATATAATAAAAGGCTAATATGAAAATAGACCAAACGGGGAACAACTGAACTGGTCTCTATGACATGCACTGACCACCACCAGGGGGCGTGTGCGGAACATGCCGGAAGTTGGCTGTGGCGGGATGGTGGAGCAGGTGAGCAGGGGTTCCAGACCAAGGCGGGGCGCTGATCGCTGTCCTTCTCAGCACTTGTACCTGCTGCCGGTGCCAGCCCCGCTCACACCCACTGCTGGCACCAGAGCCGCCGCTCACACCCACTGACAGCGCCTGCCCCACTTGCCCTGCAGCCAGTGCCCGGTGCCAGTTCCCATCATTTGGTGCCACCAGAAGGTGCAAGTGATGGCTGCTGGCCCTTTTTGCCCCTGAGGGCTTCTCCACCTCCCCCTGCTCCTGAGGGGCAATTGGGGCAGCAGCTACTGCTTGCACCCACTGCTGGTGCCGGCCCCAATCGCTCCATGCTGTCACCACGTAGGATGGCGGTGGCAGGAGCAGAGCTGCTGGCAGACAGGGGACCTGGAAGACAGGGGACTGGGGGCCGTGGTGGGAGGGGCCAGGTGGGGGCGCAGAGGATGGGCCAAGATCTGCCCCTGTGCCTACCACAGCCTCACAGCCCACAGTTCCTTTCAAGGTGCATGAATTTGTGCACTGGGCCCCTAGTATTTGATATAATAAATCACAATTCTCTAAAATTAGCTGAAGTTAAACATGCTAGCTTTCAAATAACTTTTAAATACCTTCATGTAGAAATGTCATATCTTTCTTGACAACGGGGAAGAGTGGAATAATAGGAGGCTGCATGCTTTGACTACTAAGAATATTTCTATACTTGGCCATGTTTCTAGATGGATCAAAAAGGTCTTGCAGATCTTGCAGGTGTTTCTCATACTTGCTTGGTAACTTTTCCCAAGTACCTTTGAGTCGTGCTACAGATGCCAGGTTCAAGCCACTGCCAAGGATGAGAATAAAAACATTAAAAAGAGATCTGGGTAAGACAAAGGACTCAGGCAGATAAAGTGCATAAACCACGTTTCTCTAATAAATCTAAAATAAGCAGGGCCATATTTCAATGTGTTGAAATAAACAGAGAGAACCATAAAATAAATAAAAAGGATTCCTTGATCATAAAACAGGAATCCTCTTTCAGAGAAACTACATTACTTACCTATAGTTGTATACCTATAGCCTTTATTTTATAGTTTACATGCTAATAGGCAAATATTAATTCCATAAAACACACATTTACTTTAAAATAAACCAAGTATCACAATATCTTTGTTTTACTTAGAAATAACTTTATGGAGATACTATCTATTTGTGAGTGGTTTAAATAATGCTGAGCACAACTGTTATATAAGTGAGGTAATTCTGGGGCTGAGGCAATCTTCCTTCTCTGAGATTTTGTACACTAATGTCCCTGATTGCATTACTTCCATATCCCTAGGTTCTCATCCCTTTCCCCCGGGCTTCCATATATTCAATGTCTCGGTTCTACAGGATTTTAAACACACTCAGTCCTAACTTGAAAAATAATTCATGCCAATTAGGCTTCAACTCTTCCCTATCTCTTTACTTCTATACTAATATCCCATAGATAGGCTGTCACATGCATAGCACATAAACAGTGTCTCAATTTTCTCACTAGTAATCCCACTTTTATTCTAAGCCACCTGACTTTCAATCATACCCTTTTATTTAAAATATTCTCTTGTGTTATTTTGAGGTGTGACGATATCTTTGTTTCCTTTGCTTCTCAGAAATCATTCCAAACAACTACAAAAAATGAATAACAATGCAAATTTCATTTCCAACGAAACAAGTAGATATCTGTAACTCCTAAACCCATTAGAAAGGATGACAAAGAATACTCAAGGTCAAATCAGAAGTATGTGAAATACTGAAAAAATGATGTCACAGCTGAAGATCTCAATGAAAGCTGGTAAAGCACAGTTCTTCAGAGCATGTAATCACCCTGAAGGCAAAAACAGCAACCTCTTATTTGATACAACACAACAGAGACCATAGGCTGACAGAATTAGGCAGGGGCTAGACTCTGTTCTTTATGACGAGGGAGTGTCAGGGAAAATAAGATGATAATAGTAACACAGCAATAGAACATCATGGTGAGAAGCAATTCAACAGTGAGACAGGATAGAAGGTAGAAACTCTTAGTTATAAATAGCCCAAAGGTGCCAATCTTTATTTGATGAAAAGAAGTAAAAAGTAAAACTATTCACATACAAGTTCAATTCCTGCTAGCCTCTAATACTACCCTGGCTCCTCTCCCACAGGAACCTCCTGCAAATAGTTGGTATAAGAAAACTCATGTCATTTAAAAAGAAGGAATGAACACAGGATCTATAACAAGCTGCCACAAGGAAAAACAAATATTTTAAAAAACAAAGCAAAACAATGTTGCCAACAATTAAATAAAAACTGGGAGTAATTAACAACCTAGCCATGATTTCAAATGATTGTTAACAAAGTAAGTAAAGAGCTTAATGCAGTGATATCAGAGTTTAGAAAAAACATGGTAAGAGAAGTTGATTAAAAAAAGTAAAGTTCAGAAAAAAAAGGGAAGAAAAAATAAAACAAACAGAGAAATGAAGGCCACATTGGAACCTACATAAACAAAAAATGACACTGCTAACAAACATGCAAGTGACCATGGACAAAACAATAAATAAAAGCAATCAATTGAAATGTACAGTTGGAAAGGATGAAAGACAACACATATGGAAGACAAAGGAGCTCTAAAATCTCTGTAAGAAAACAAAAATAATGGAACTGAAAAAAAAAACACATTTAAAGGTAAAATTTGAAGAAACATTCCAGAAACAAAAGAACTGAATTCACAGATTGAATAGACAGCACAGTTCCAGAGAACCTAGTATAGAACTAAAAAGATGAAAAGGTAAATGACTTTAGAGATACACAAAGAATCTGGGAAGTAACCTCAGAAATTTAAACAGCTATATAAAATGCTAGTTGTGGAGCCAATGTCTATGAAGTTTCCAAGAAATAACATTTGAGAAAAGAATTTTAAAGCTAGACAAACTAAAAACTGAAGTTCAAAGGCAACAGAAAGGCGCTTGAATATGCTCAGAAAATATAATTCCCACAAACTTCAACCAAGAGACAGAGTGATGTCAGCATCACGGCAGCATAAGATGTCCCTCATTTTATTCTCCCACCCCAACAACAAAAATGAGGCATATATCCATGAACAAAAGTGCCTCTGATGGAGTTGTGGGACCCTGCACCATACTCCAAGGGATCTGGGAGGAGCCTCAATCACAGGTGTATCGGATAATAGGTAGCTAAGCTTTGGTACAGGTTTGGGAGTGTCCTACAGGAGATTGGGAGTGTTCTACCCTCTCTCAGCTGTGGTCTGAGAACACCTGCAAAACACTGACTTGGGGAGTCACCTACAGCCAAGAGAGCCTTGTGAAAATCCAGGTTTCCGGAGGAGGATTTCCAACATTTGGTTGGAGTAAAACAAAACAAAAAGAGTTTGGATGCACTAAAGAAGGTAAAAAGAACAATTTGACTTTACTGGCATCATTCCACCCTGCACTCCTTAGGGCTAAACTAGATGGCTCATGGTTTCTCCCATGGGGTAAAGGGAAAGCCAATGAGTGAATGCTTGGTTTCCTTAGCTATGTGGGACACTGCCAAGGACACTGATTTCTCTCTCACAGAGTCCAGATCATTAAAGTGAAAGCTCCATTACTGAGGGGAAGGTGCAGATCGAGTGTGTGGAATATGAGATTCCTGGAAGGTGTT
>NW_006287375.1:1504387-1515428 GCF_000327345.1 Myotis davidii | reverse complement strand
CCTGCTGACTGCTTCTGGACTACAACAGGAAGCCCACCCAGGAGACAAAGGGAACACCTCACCTACAGATCCCTCCCATGGGCACCTGCAGTGCACCTGTACCAAACCCACCCCTCCCCCTGCTCTGCTGCTGACTCCCTGTGTAAGGTCCTGAGACCAAGCTCTCTGGTAGAGGGAGCATACGCAGGTGTCTGCAGGCAAAGGAGAAACCACAAACGGCTACCATCAAGAAAACAAAGAGACACTACCAGCAACGGACATGATGTGTTATAGGACTGAGAGAAGACACAAGCTTCATAATTCTGCCACAAGAATTCTGCCACAGGAAGCATAGAGCAGGTGTGTTCATACAACACCTGGGAAAGCCTCAAAGCTATAGGAAGGTTGCCCTAGCCCAGCCGTGGGCAAACTACGGCCCACGGGCTGGATCCGGCCCGTTTGAAATGAATAAAACTATTGAAAAAAAAGACCGTACCCCCTTATGTAATGATGTTTACTTTGAATTTATATTGGTTCACACAAACACTCTATCCATGCTTTTGTTCCGGCCCTCCGGGCCAGTTTAAGAACCCAGTGTGGCCCTCGAGTCAAAACGTTTGCCCACCCCTGGGCTAGCCAGTTTGGCTCAGTGGTTAGAGTGTTGGCCTGAGGACCAAAGGGTTCTGGTTTGATTCCCGTCCAGGGCATGCACCTCGGTTGCAAGCTCCTCCCCAGCCGGGACCCTGGTTGGGGCTCGTGCAGGAGGCAACCAATCAATGTCTCTCACATCAATATTTCTCTCTCTTTGCCTCTCTCTTCCACTCT
This sequence comes from Myotis davidii, assembly GCF_000327345.1. Classification (NCBI taxonomy): domain Eukaryota; kingdom Metazoa; phylum Chordata; class Mammalia; order Chiroptera; family Vespertilionidae; genus Myotis; species Myotis davidii. The sequence continues at coordinate 1,514,624 of NW_006287375.1, read as the reverse complement.
CCCTAAAAATCAATGGAAAAATATGCTTGGGTGAGGACTAACAACAACAAAACAATAAAATCTATAGCAAGGTTGATGAAAGGGTTTTTTCCTTTTTATTTTTTCACCTTGAAGAAGTAAAAACTAAAGGAGCTAACTGCTATCTCAAATCAAAAACAAACAAACAAAACAAAAATGCAAAACTCCAATAATCAAGAAAATATTACTTCACCAAGAGTTCACAATAATCTTCCAATAACTAAGCCCAGAACATGGAGATCTACGATTTACCTGGTAAAGAATTCAAAATAGTTGTTTTAAGGAAACTCAAATGAGCTACAAAAATACACACAGGTTAATTCAATAAAATTAGGAAAATAATACATACTCAAAATATAGGAAGCAAAAAAGGAACCAAATAAATATCTAAAGCTGAAAAATTCAATGAAATGAAAAGTGTAATACAGAGCACTGGCACCAGGATAGATGAAATAGAAGGAAGAATCAGTGAGACAGAGTTTAGGAACTTTGAAATAACCCAGTTTAAGGAAAAAAAATAAAAGAAAGAGTAAAGAAAGCCTACATGATCTAAAGGAAACCATAAAAAAAAAAAATCAATATCCAAACCATAGGAGTTCTAGGAGAGAGAAGGAGGCAGAAAGTCTATTTAGAGAAATATGGCAGAAAACTTTCCAAACCAGGGAAGAGATCTGAATATCCAAGTTCAGGAAGCGGGATCACTCCATTATTTCAATCCAAAACAACTTTCTTCAAAACACATTATAATAAAACTGCCAAAAATCAAAGAAAGAGAGAGAATGCTAAAGGCAGTAAGAGAAAAAGAATGGTAACCTATAAAGGTACCCCCATTAGACTATTAGCAGAATTCTTAGCAGAAATCATATAGGCCAGGAGAGAATGGGATGATACATTTGAAGTGCTGAAAAAAAAAACCCAAAACTACCAACCAAGAATAATCTGGCAAAACTATACTAGAGAAATAAAGCACTTTCCAGAAAAACAAAAGCTGAGAATTCATCAGCACTAGAATTGCCTTACAAGAAATGCTGAAAAGGAATCTTCAAATTGAAATGAAAACTAGTAGTAACGTGAAACCACATGAAAATATACAACACTTTGACAAAGGTAATAAAATTCTGCAAAATCTCAGTACTGTAATTTGAGGTGTGTTAACCACTCAACTAGAGTATGAAGGTTAAAGGACAAGATATCAATAACTATAGCTACTATATAAAAGGTAAATGTGACATTAAAAACATAAAATGGAAGTTAAAGGGTAGAGTTTTATAGGGTAGAGTTTTATATGTGATTGAAGTAATTAGCATTAAATACTGTTATAAATTGTTTTATGCAAGTTTCATGGAAACCACAAAGCAAAAACCTATAGTAGATTCACAAACGATAAAGAAAAGGGAATCAGAGCATGTGTATGTTATGTGTCATTAAGTCCACTCTGACTCCTGTGGATATCTATGAATGAGTGATGTTCACAATATCCTGTCCTCAACAGCCCTGTTCAACTCCTGTATGTATTCTCATGCCTATGGCTTCTTTTATGGAGTCAATCCATCTCATATTTGGTTGTCTTCTTTTCCTGCTGCTTTCTAGTTTTAGCAGCATTATTGTCTTTACCAAAAAACCCTGCCTTCGGGCCCCTGGCCGGTGTGGCACAGTTGGTTGAGCATCGCCCTGTGCACCAAAAGGTCACCAGTATGATCCCCAGGATCCCCAGTCAGGGTGTGTTTGGGAGGCAACTGATAGATGTTTCTCTCTCACGTCAATGGTTCTATCTCCCCCCTTCCTCTTTCTCTAAAATCAATAAAAACATATTTAAAAAAGAAAAAAGAACCCTGCCTTCTATGATGTGTCCCAAGAACACCACAACAAAAAATCATCAATTTACAACAAAACACAGCAAAAGAGTTGAGAAGGAACAAAAGAATTACAAAACAGCCAGAAAATAAATAAATGAGATGTAAAATGGAAGTAGTAAGTCCTTACATGTCAATAATTACACTAAATGTAAATGGACTGAATTTTCCAATCAAAAGGCACAGAATGGTTGGATGGATAAAAAAAACAAGATCCAACTATATGTTGCTTACAAAAAAGTCACTTCAACTTAAAGGACACACAGAGGCTCAAAGTGAAGGGGAAGGAAAAATATATTCCACATAAGTAGAAACCAATAGAGAGCTGGACTAGCTATATTTATGTCAGACAAAATAGACTTTAAGCCAAAAACGATAACAAGAGACAAAAAGCCATTTACATTACATAATGATAAAAGAGTGAACTCTGCATGAAGACACAATAATTGTAAATATATGAGCACTCAAAACTGGAGTGCCAAAATATATTCAGCAAATACTAACAGATCTGAAGGAAGAAATAGACAACAATACAATAATAGAGGGGGACTTTAATATCCCACTTTCAGCAATGAATAGGTCATATAGACTGAAAACTAGTATGGAAACATTGACCCTATATCCATTACACTCCATCCAACATCAGTAGAATACATATTCTTCTCAAGCATGCACAGAACATTCTCTAGGATAGATCTGAAGATAAGCCACAAAAGAAAGCTTAATAAAGTTAAGATTGAAATCATACTTAGTATCTTTCCAAACCACAATGGTGTGAAACTAGGCATTAACAAGAGGACAACTGGAAAATCTACAAATAACTGGAAATTAAACAACACACCCTTGAACTACCAATGTGCCGAAGAAGAAAACAAAAGGAAAATTTTAAAAAATCTCTAAACAAAGGAAAATAGATATACAACATAACAAAAGCTATAGGATGCTGCGAAAACAGTTCTAAAACAGAAGAGTGACAAACATCCATATTACAAAAAAACACACAAAGATCTTAAATAAACTACCTACTAATAACTTTACGCATCAAAGAACTGTAAAAAGAAGAAACTTATCCCAAAGTTAGGATAAAAAAGGAAATAAACATAGAATAGAAAAAAATAAAATAGAGGCCAGAAAAATAATAAAAAAGATCAATGAAACTAAGAACTTTTTTTTTGAAATGACAAAATTGACAATGTTTAGCTAGACCAGCGATTTTCAATTGGTGTGCCACAATTTTTAAAACATGCAATACCTGACTGTTTAGTCAGAGGCACAAACTTCTTTTCCCTCATATTATCAAATTAAAAAATGGCAACAGCCAACATTACAATAGCCATCCATGCGAATGCATCAAAATTATACCAATCATCCACACAGCCCACCCCCACCCAAAAAATGTTTAAGTAACAGAAAGATGGGAGAAACAAAGACAAAAAGCCAGTATCCCAAGAGTGGAAGACATATGTCTTTACAATACTTTCAGTAAAAACCTATTTATTAAACTTTTTCTTTCCTAGTCATTAATACCTAAGCAGAAACCAGCTTCATGTCTAATAGTATGAGAAAATTGTACACATATTTGTACAAACTTACCTTATTATTGCAAACATGGAATTGAAGTTCTTACATTCTCGACAATGAAGTGCAATTTTAATAAAATGCTTAATAATCTTCATTCGTTTAAGCTGATTCGATTCGGTTAAAACCTCTGAGGCAACCCAGAATGTCTCTTGGTTTACAATGTCCTCAAACTCTTTCAAGTGAGTATTTCCTGTTTTGGAATTTAACTTAAAAAGGTCATCAATGTATTCAGTAGGCTCAATATTACGAAACAAATCAAAGTCCCTCATTGACAGCTGAGTGGCCAGCTCAACGGTGCTGAGCTGCAGCATGGATAGTTGGCTTTCCTTAACGAGTTCTTGAGCATCTTCATCTGAACATAAGGTCTCTGTTTCCATGTTATTTTTTAAGTAATACCTAAAAGGAAAAAATTGTTTTTTTATAATTTATTTTATACTTAAAGAGTGCTTTCCCTCTTTATTGTCAAAACATTAATTTTTTTTTCCTAAATTCCCACATATTCATAAAAGGATAACTACTTAGAAAATAAATTGTGAAAATTACAGCTTCTTTTGCCCAAAGTATGTATGGTCACATTGAAAACAAATTAATAAATTAATAAATCAGATACATGTAAAGATATGTATTATTTAGTTTCCTTCTCTGTATAAAACGGAGAGTGAACTACTTCAGTGTTTCTAAAACTTTATTTTAGAAAAAGAGCTAAAATATTTAACTGTCTTCCCTTTACTTTTCCCATGTTTGGATAGCCATTTTGAATACATTTCTAAAATTATGGAGATAAGAAAAGCTGGGGCCAAATACAAGAAATCCTACTTCAATTTTAGAGAGAACTCAGCGGCCCTAAGACATGATGTTTCTATTTAAAATATCTATTTTAACATGGAATCTTCAAAAACACATCTAGAAATAAGTACATTCACTAATAAGCACATTCACCTTCCATTGAGCTGAATTCTATCAGCTAATTTGGAAAATTGGTCCGGGAGTCTTCTCTGTTTTATGACACCCTCAGGAGTAACAGAAACTTCACAGAGAGAATATGTGTCAGATGCACCAGTCAAACCAAATTCATGAACAGCATGACAAACAACTTCTTTAGCTGTAGAGTCTTTACTGATGATAATGTAGCAACTTTGTTGATCTGCTTTAAAAACTCTTATAACTTGATCAGGAATATCTATATAAATTAAAAAATATGCCCTGTTATTTTCAGGAATATTACTTTTACCTCTTCAAAAAGCAATCTGGAACACAAAGATCCTTCTCAACAGTGAAATATACATTTCTATTTCAGATGAACAGAAATCACTGCTGCATTTGATTAATAAACGTATGTATCTTTTCAGGTGACAAAATACTAATACATGTTCACAGAAAAACATAAAGATAAAAATAAGGAAAATACTATACATACAATTTGGATGCCATAATTCTTTTTATTTATTTATAAACATTTTGATGTCATTTTTATATATTTTAATTATCCAAACCCCTAATGACATGCACACATTTCATTTTCTCTTCTCTTGTTGTGAACATACTATAACCACATCTGGGAAGGAACAGAGAGTTGTGTATCTTGCTAAACAGTGTAAAAAAGTCATACTCTGTTAAAGCCACCCCCACCCCCCCTACGCCCAGGCAACAAACTGTTGTATAGTCATGTATGAGGGATTTGGGCATCATAAATGGGCACCTCCAGAATAGACCCCGAAAATGGGATTATTCAAAGGATTAAGACAAACCCTGATGAATTTGCCAATAAAAATACCAACCTGGAAAAAATTTTAGAGATAGAAGAATTCCCTGCACTAATATCAGCATCAATGTAAATCTTTTTCTATTTTAGAAGTGCTACATGTATAATACATACATATTCTTTACAAACATGTTTATTACTGGGAGAAAATCATACATGCCAAACATAATACTTGGAACGCGGCAGACCTTCAAATATTAACTGATTATATGAATGATAAATATGAGGCTAGAACAGCCGTGGGCAAACTACGCCCGCGGGCCAGATCCGGCCCGTTTGAAATGAATAAAAATAAAAAAAGACCGTACCCTTTTATGTAATGATGTTTACTTTGAATTTATATTAGTTCACACAAACACTCCATCCATGCTTTTGTTCCGGCCCTCCGGTCCAGTTTAAGAACCCATTGTGGCCCTCGAGTCAAAAAGTTTGCCCACCCCTGGGCTAGAATCAAGTTGAATCAACCAAAAATGAGTTAATCAGTTCGAATTTAGGTCTGGAGCTAGACTACACTTAAAAATATAATTCTGTAAGTGCAAAATAGACATTTTAAAGGAATCATTGAGAAGTACAGCATTTATTAGTCTTATAATTCCCACTTCATTCATAAAATCCTGATAGGTAAATAAGTTTTAGAAAAGGATTCTCAAATATCTGGACTTTTAACCCCCAGGCAAAATCTGTAGAGTGCTAACTATAATCTTGCCTAAGTAAAATAAAAGAAAATGAGATATTTAAAGAATGCATATACTGACACCGAGGTTACATTAAAATCAGAGAACTTTTTCTGTATTTAAGATGATCATAAAAATAAAAAGGCTCCCTCTTCCTTCTGCTTTAAATGGTTATTGCTGAATTAACATTTATAGAGTTTCTAGTATGTGCCAAGAATGTTCAGGTGATAAAGACACAGTAATAAATGAGAAGGACAAAGCCTCTTCTCTCAGGGATTTGCTTGTATTCAAGAGAGGAAGTGGTGGTTCAAGACCATTAAGTAAATAAGACATGCCATATAGTGAAGAGTGTCACAAAGAAAACACAAAGCAGTGGTACAAAGGTATCAATGATCAAGGAGTGGCAAATTTGTATAAAAGAGCCAGATAGTAAATATTAAGTTTGCAAGCCAAGAAACAAAAAACAAATCTCCACAAGATTTTTTTAAACAAAATTCAAATATAATAATAATGCAAATATAAAACATGTAAAGATATATAAACACCGAGGTTAAGGCAACACTCTAAATTAAATGTCCACTAAAAGACTGGTTAAATGGAATACGATTAGCTGTTTTCTGCATTCTGACACAGAAAAGTATTCAAGTTATATTGCTAAGTGAAATGGGCTAAATGATAATGCAGCATATCATTTGGGGTGAAGTAAATGATACACACATTTTATATGCACTGAAATCTCAAGAAGGATATGCAAGTAAATGAAGAACTGCTAATTCTGGGGAGTGAAGACATTTATATTCCATCCTTTCTCTACAGTTTGATTTTTAAAAAACTAATTATATGTTCATTTATAACCAAAAATCCGTTAAAATAATAGATTTGCAATGTAGAAAGGATTTTAAAGTTTACTAAATATCAAAGAAATTTTTAAAAAAGGTCTGTGCTATTAAATGAAAAAGAAGCAAAAGTTCCATACACAAACTCAGAAAAAAAATTCTGAAGTTTCAAAATCCTTTTAGCCACACTCTGAATTATTTTAGGCCTCATCTTGTATTAGGTCAAAAATTCCAGAAACAAAAGAAAACACTTCATGATTTAGAATAGCATGTATACTCTAATGCTATGAATATAAAAACATATATGGTTAAAGGAAGTGACTAAAAGAACATGCCAGAGTGGGGGCAGGGAGAGAGAGAAAGAGAAACATCAGTGTGAGAAAGAAATAGCAATCAGCTGCCTCTTGTAGGTGCCCTGGGACCCGGATCGAACCTGCAACCTAGCTCTTCTTCTCCATGTGGAACTATGGCTGTGCCCTCGAGTTGAGGAGATGAGGAAGACTCCTGATGTGGTGATGCAGCTCTATCATTCTAAAGGCACTGGTGCCTGAGCGGCCACCAAGTGTATTCTCCAGGACTTTCTTCAAAGTGCATGACCAGCGTTCTTCAAAACTGCTGAGAGAGATTAAAAATGGAGGCAGAGGAGGAGGATGCTGCACGGACATGCTCCAAGGAACAAGCTGGAATTACAACTGAAATACAGAAAGCCTTCCTGAAAAATCAATGGAAAACTCAAAGGAGAGAACCCTGATACCCAAGGACCAAAGGTGGAGACCCAATTGAGAATGATAGGAGGGGCGGAGGCATGAATGGGCTGGCTGGGCACTCACAGATAGCAACTGAAGTCCCAGAGAGATGTCTCAGCTGCGCGGGGGCGGGGGGGAGGCAGGGGCACTGAGATATCTGCGATCTAATCCCAAAACTGGGCTCCCCAGCAGAGAGCACAAAACTGAGGAGGGTACCCATATAACATCTGGCTGTGAAAAGTGGTGGGATACTATCTGCCAGGGAGTGGCAGCTGAAAGTTCAGGCACCACCTTGTGCTCTGGCAGAGGGAGGGTGAAGTAGACTGGAGCTGTGAGAGCAGAACCCAGGACTGGGGACTCGGGGGATAGAGCTAAGAAGGCAGACACCCCAAGTTTCCTGGGCTGAGTTATTCCCTCACATAGCAGAGGACATCTTCCCCACATAGACATCTGCCTTACCTTGGGGGAAGACAGTTGACACACCCTATTGGAAAACACCTTGCTTTGAGGCCACTTAAGAGATTAAAAGTAAAATTAGCCTCCAGGCAGAAGCAAATGTCCCACTCTCTTGAAAAAACTCTCACCACACCTGAGGATTATTTGGGAGGGGGGGGGATAAAGGGGGGAGAGGAGGACAATTCAAGTCAGAATCCTATCAGTCTGTAGGCAGAGCCAAGTCTCTGGAGGCTTTGAGTCTTTGCCTGATCCAATTAGTCAGAAACAGCCTTTAACACTGTCCTGCACTAGAGATTGAGAAGTATAGAGGATCTACCTAAAACACAGTCACAAACCCAAACAGACAACAAAATGAGGAAACATAACACAAATAAAGAACATGTTGGAAGGAATACACAGCAGATTAGGGGAATCTGAGGATCAAATCAGTAAATTAGAAGACAGAGTTGAAAATAGCACTCAATTAGAGAATTAAAAAAAAAGATAAATTAAAAGTCAGAAGGACAGCTTAAGGGAGCTGTGGGACAATGTGAAACATAACAATATTAGAATAGTAGGTGTGCCAGAAGAGGCACAAAGGGAGAAAGGAATACAGAAGGTGTTTGAGGAAATAATGATAGAAAACTTCCCTAACCTGGTAAAGGAAAAAGTCACACAAGTTCAGGAGGCACAGAGAACCCCAAACAAGAAGAACACAAACAGACCCACAGCCAGACACATCATAATTAAAATGCCAAAAAATTAAGACAAAGAGAGAATCTCAAAGACAGCAAGAGAAAAGAAAATGGGGAATGCTTTAAAAAGAATAGAAAGGGAAGAAGGAACACAGGCATAAAAAAACATGGCAACAAACAAGCCCTGTCAATAACCTTAAATGTAACTGGATTAAGTGCTTAAATCAAAAGACAAAAAGTAGCTGAATGGATAAGAAAACATGACCCATATAAATGCTGCCTAAAAGAGACTCAGCTTAGAACAAAGAACTAAGAACCACAGGATGAAAGTGAAGGGATGGAAAAAAATTCTCCATGCAAATGGAAAAGAAAAATAACTGGAGTAGCAATACTCATATCTAACAAAATAGACTTTAAAAGCATCATACTAAGTGAAATAAGCAAGTCGGAGAAAGATAAACATCATACGATCTCACTCATTTGTGGAATATAATGAACAACATAAACTGATGAACAAAAATAGAGCCAGAGGGGGAAAAATATTCTAGAATATAATAGAAGTAATCCTGTTACTTGCAGATTTTTAATATTTCCTACAACTTTTGTGATATCATCCTATGTTAGTACAGTTTTGGTAATATTATTATACTTAAATTTTTTTTATTATTGAAGTATTAATGTTTATTGTATGTATTATATGTAAGATCATTTTTCTTGAGTAGTTGTTTACTGCATGCAACATTATATTTAAGATCATTTTTCTTGAAATATAAGGTTTATTGCATGTAACATTATATTTAAAATCGCTTTTCTTGAAACAGAGAAAAAATTCACGTGCAAAAAGTAAATAAATAAAATTAAAAAAGAATACATGCCAGTTTACAGTGGCAATCTTATACGTGGATGGAAAAGTTCTTTCTGCTTCATTCAGTTCTTTCACATTGATTTTTAAAAATAAAATACTACATATAAACATAAGCATTAAAAAGCATAGAATCTTCAAAATACTTACAGTAAAAACCAACAGCTGTAGGCAGCAAAAACAAAGCAGAACCATAAAAAGGTCAGCAATCAAAAGCAAACTATTCAACAGGTCTGTAGTTTTTTACCCACTTTCTAGTAACTTTAAACATGCAGCATAAACATGGCTGAGATAGATAGATCAAGTTAATTAAATTTGGCTGATGTCATATATGTACTGCAATACATAAAATTCAGTGCTATCGTATATAATTCAAGGAGCTGAATTTAAAATTAATTGATAATGAACATTTTATTCAACATAAATATAAATAGCTCCATAAAAAGCCTTTCATAAAGTTGCACATTTTGGAGTTTAAAAATATAATTTTAAGTTAAATACCTATTTTATATGTGGTCATTTATATTGCTGCAGACTAAGCTTTGCAGACAGATCTTTTCTAAATAGATTTTTAAAAAGCATCTTCAATCCTTTCACTATGTTTTCAATGAGAAAAGTATGCAATCAATTTGAAATAAAATTTAGTAGCAACCCCTCTTAGGAATTCTGAATTTTAGCACCATGAGGCTTGTAGTTTTTAAATTTTAAAATTCCAATCTCTTCCACCCCTTTCCCCCCAGCCAAATCCCCAACGTCCCTCTCTTCTCTCCTTTCC